>NC_143386.1:33553283-33705783 GCF_980474605.1 Leiobunum rupestre
TCAGCAATAGACAGGGATAAATCTATGCTACCTGGCGAAGAAAAAGAGCATATTCTCCCAACCCCTCTCACCCCTACCACCTATACTACCTCTTGCCATCTGGTAGCATGCATTGGGGGATTTGTGCATAAGTTTCAATTTTTCACCACCAGATGGATTCATGTATTCAGTTTGGCCAGTCATTTGTCTAACGTGAAAATCCCATTCGTTTCAAACATAGCGGGACCTTGATAGTCTTATGAAAACCGCCATTATCGATACTCTCAATAATATTTAAAATTCGTTTCGAGTTCGGTCGGGCAGGATAAATTTTAAATATTGTTCGAAAAACAAACTTATCCGCATTTGAGCTTTTTCTTAAGGTGAAACACGGTAAAAATTATATTTTCTGATATTTTTTAATATATTTTGTAGGCTTAGACTAGGAACAAGAAGGACTACATTTTTAATTTATTCCCTTTATGATATTTTATAAAAATATTTTATATCGGCATAGGTATATACTTACGATGAGTAAATCGCTTGAGAAATGGTTAACCCGTAATGCCTCCAAAATTTCTGCTCATGTTCAATTTAATTTACTTTCTGTACGTTAGAATTAGGAAATATTCAAAAGGTGAGGGTGATTGAAACTTTGAGAGCTCTTACCCCATCTAGCGTCAGACGCCAGTACTAAACATTCGCAGGGTTTAACCTTAAATTAATTCGTCCATTTCACATAAAACTGACTGACTCATTTCTTTCGTCATCTAGGTGATGTTGCTATACTGGATGCCAACAAAGGAACGTTACAAAAAGTCGAATAATTTTGTGATACATAATGAGTTCTTATTTATTACAATTAAATGTAAAGTAAAATTAAGGAAAGCGGCCTAGCCAAATATCTTTAAGTATTATGTGACCTACCATATCAGGGAATAACTTTTGTTTTTGATGAGACATAAATATTGCTTATTAGACAAATAAATTTATTTAAAAAAAGTTTGTATTTTAATAATAATTTCTATAGCTATATAAATCTTTTGTTTGTTCAGTTCTTAACGGATTTTGACATCGTGTTTATTCGCGCAAACGAGAGTTCTTGTAAAAAAGGGGGCTTACCGCTTCCGAAATATATGCCCACTGATTACCACGATTGCTGACTTTAGTAATGCGAAATCTGTAATCAGTTCTTTAGTTAGTTTAGTTCAGTCAAAGCGACAGGCTTGTACCTTGACTTCGATGATTGGTCAGCGTCTCTATTGGTCCTTTCGAATTTGGGGTTTAGCCGTTGGTTGTCTCTCTTCTGGTCTTTCTCGGGTGCTGAAGGTCATCTCCCCACGCAATTACTTCTGGTGACTGGGCAGTGGACACTGCTCAGGGAAGCTGATTTCTTCGTTAGTCAGGTTATAGTTTAATCTCGAACAGAATTTTACTCAATATTACTGACTTACGGCTTTCAGTTATACTGTTTTCTTGTTTGTTATTATTTAATCATTATTATATATTTTTATTTTTCATACTGTTTCACTCTTGGCTTATGCTCATAAAGTTCTGGGATATGATCATCTTTTAATTCGGTCATCGTATGCCACCGAAGAAAACAGGAATGGGTACAGATGGGCGTTAATTATTAATACACTGTTAAAAAAATTGTTCTTATTTGAACAAATCGCCGTTCAGAAGGTTGTCCCTGTAACAGAACTCCATTTTGTTCTAATATGAACAAACAATATTCGTTTGATAAAGAACGATGGTTGATGGTTCAATATTGAACTTAGATGTTCTATATTGAACAAACCTTCTTTGTTCAAATTAGAACGTTTTGTCGTTCGTGGTGTATCATTTTCTCGTTCGCCGCGGAACGCTTTGCCGTTCGCGGTAGAACGCTTTGTCGTTCGCCGTGGATCAATTTTTTCGTTCGACTTGGAATGCTTTATCGTTATTGCTTGCTAAATTATAGCTCATGTCGCCTGCCGGCAGTTCATCATGCTAAATTAATAATAATAACCTAACCCATTGCCCACCGAATAGGAAAACCAGCCCTATAACTAGATTATTTGAATTTAGTTCCAACCTCAAGTTCCCTCAACTACAACCATCTTATTAAGCTGAAAATATCTACCACGTAAGTGATATGCGTAAAATAAATATAACCTTATTCAAGGCGCAAAAGATATTATATTCTTTTCTCAGCCTAAAGGCCGAGAACTGGTAACAAACGATGTTAGAATTTACTTCTATGCTGAAAACGTCAAACCAAATTGCAGTATATTACGAAATATTTTCTTTAAATTTAATTCTGGAACTTGGGCAATTACATTTCCGAACGAATTTCGTCTAACTTGCTAATCAAATAAAAATAAACTTAAAAAAAAACGGTGCGTGTCCTATAAATTCGGACCTTTCACAACCCTTTTTCGTTTACCACTTCGTTAGGACACGGAGGTTATTTATATCGTTATTTGTGTGAAGTTTCTTTTCAATAGGTGGGGTAGTTTCTGAGAAACAGCGTTACAGACCTAACGCCATTTGAGTCGCTAGTGAAGGAGCTACGCTCCAACAATGAAATTGAATCTTCGGTAAATTTCCAAACACCCTGTACATACCACTACAAAAACAACTTCATTACAACATGTTCTTACTCACCCTGTAAATAAATAACTACGAGTAATAGTTTAATCAACCAGTACAATAACTTAAAACAACATAATAATGTACGAAAAAACTACCTATAACAAAGCGCACTCTAAACCACTCATTTATTACTATATGAATGTTATACTTGTTTGTTACTCTGGACCATAAGAAGTTTTTCGCAAAATAGTGTCACTCTTATTTGTTACTTTTGGCCTTACGACGTTTTCCGCAAAATAGTGTCACACTTATTTGTTACTTTTGGTCATATGTTGAAAGTGTCACGCTTATATGTTAGTACATGTACATGAAGACAATACAAAGAAATCCATATAGGATTGTGTGTAAAACCTGTTCTAAGGGGAACGATCTCCTAGCTATTGTGTAGTTTACAAGCCTTCCTCCAGAGGGCGAAAGAGCATTCGTTCTGATTTGAACGAAATATAATATCTTGAACACACCGTTCTCTGTTACATACCTTTAGAACGCTATCGTTCATTTTTGAACAGACTGTTCTAACGACGTAAGTTGAACGTCTTCTGAACGAATTTTTTTAACAGTGTATTTATTTACTTGCTTCTACAAACCTTAACCATGTTATAAATAGTTGAAAGAAAGTGTGGTTGTGCAGTCTATATGCTAGTTGTAATTTATGAATTTTAATGGAAAAAACTTCGTTAGATTTGCAATTTTTTTTTAATATACCTAGTGGTACTAAGGGTCTGACATGTTTCGAACCGCTCTGCAGATAATCATCATATATGAAAATCTAACGAAGTTTTTTTCCATAAAAATTCATAAATTTCATATTATAAATATTTAGTTTTTTGGCAGTGTCTTTAATTTACCAGGCTAATATATGTTTTAGCATACTTTTAATTAAGTCACTTTACATTTAAACCTCATAACTCAACTAGATAACATTTAGAAAACTTGAACACATTCCGTTTAGTAGTCTATGTGCTCTGTTTAAAATTGTTTCGTTTCTATTTTCACATCTTTCTATGTCATTCCAGACAAATACCTCTATTTAAAACTACTATAACATTTTTAAATATTTGTTTATGATATTACTTTGAAAGAGTGGGTGAGGACAAATTAAGTACCTCAAAAAATATATTTCAGTACAGCGTAAAGACCAAGAACAGAGCGAATTTCCACCCCTCTTATCCTGTACTTAAATTTTTGACGAGTGACAACTGATTGACATCTCTGACAACTTTATTGTCAGCTCTGACAGCTTGAGTGACCGCCTGGACAATTCCATATATTGTAGCTTCTTTTGATGCTCATTGTATATATTATATTCAAAAACAGTCAGAGCCGTCGGTCAAGCTGTCCACGCTGTCACTCCATTTTTCGGGGGTCGAAATTCGCGCACGAGACAATGGAATCTCGGCCTTTAAATGATAAAAAAAAATGAAATAACGTAGAAAAATCAGACCGCATTTAATTGGTCGCAGATGATAAAATATCGCAAAACAAAGCGTAATCTGAAATAATGAAATTTTTATTAGCCTTTTAATATTTCAAATCCCAAATTCTGAACTCAAGCAATGTCTCTTTGCTTGTTGACAACACTTCAGCTATGAATGATTTCCAATATTACCTTGTTTTGTGATTCCAATAAAGCAACGCGCGTTTTAACCAACATTTCTAAACAGTTAGGGTTCTAGAATCAGTGAAACCGAATCGATCTTAGGTACTGCAATAACTCATTTTTTGCGTCACCTTGGAATGATCTAAGGAATTTAAATCCCGCCAAAATTTTGCCGCCCCCATGTTTTACACACAAAGAAATTACCGTAATTTTACCGTAAAATAAAATCTACAATTGGTCATTAAAATTCTTAGCTTTATTAAAACAAAATTTACGACAAGAATACAGACATACTTCAGGAAATAATACATACATAATCATACATTTTTGAGGTGGGCAAGGGCCCATTGCAAGAATACATTTAAAATGACTGAATTACCACTAAAAATATAACGGTCTATCAAATGTTAGCAATTACCGTAAAATGACATTACATTTTACAGTGATCATACCGTAAGTTGAACGTTTCCCTACAAAATTGAAAGAAATCGAATCGTAAAATCAAAATTGCTAAAACAGGGTTCGTACAAAATTTCCAGAGCTAAATTCCCGGACATTTCCAGGTTTTCCCTGACCAAATTGACAAATTTTCTCTGACCATTTTTGTAGAATAAATGAATGGTTTGGGATAAAAATCTTGAAAAATATTTTCTTTCAAAAATTTATTTGCCTGATTTTTTTGGGGTTATTTTAAAATTCCCTTACTTTTTGGGACCATTTTCAAATTTCTTGACTTTTCCCAGACATTTTGTAATAATTTTAAAATTCAATGAATTTTCCCTGATTTTTTCGACACATTTTAAAATTCCTTGACTTTTCCCTAACCTTTTTGAAACATTTTAAAATTCCCTGGCTTTTCCAGGTTTTCGAGGTAGTGTACGAACCCTGTAAAATACACTCTTAAAAATTAAGGTTTATAAAACGACTAAAATTTGACATTTAATTTATTTCGAACCATTTAGGTCTAATAATTTATTTTAGACCCATTTTACTCTTTCATGTTGAATACAAATCTTTTTGGTGTATTGTAAGGGAAGTAGCCCTAAGACTAAACCTTTTCCAGTCCTTGTGATTAAGGTGTAAAACGTTATGTTCCTACATTTAGTCCTTTTGAATACCCATTCAATTGTCTTAAAGGGAATATCACCTCAGGTTTTTTGGTGTGGAACACCAACACTTCGACCATTTCCCGCTCCCTCCTATGGCTTCAGATATTTTTGGTGATTATAAAAAACATAAAAAAACCTTAAAAAAGACTTGAGGTTATATTCCCTTTAAACGAAGAAAAAATGTATATGGACCAATTTGGAGACTACTATTTGAGTACTACGTTCTTTCCTTTTTGAATATTTTATTTAAAATAACCCAAGGCCAAGAAATGCCTACCACCTGGAATATTTAACTACGGTGAAGTCTTGATTTAAGATTTTAATTATAGGGGATATTGATAAGGCGTCAAACTATGCGTACCCAATTATCGCGGCCGCAGAATTCTTGTTATAGCTATACACTATCAAATTCTGTAATAATTTAGTGACATGTTGCGTGTTGTAACCCCCTTTGATCCCGCAACTTCAGGGACGCTCATTCGGATATTTCAACCGAGCGAAAACCAGCTTCATCTGGTCGTGATAATGATTAATATATTGAGTCGTATGGAATAATTAAAAAAATTAATATGTAAGGGCCTATAACGCATTGAAAATAGAGTTAAAAAGTTTAGGAAGTAAAATGGATAAAAGAGTGTAAAATAAGTACACTCCACAAAGGGACTGAATTTGGAGAGCAGAAGGTTTAAATATGTTCTATGGTAAAACCCCGAATGGTCTCAAATATGTTCTATGGTAAAACCCCGAATGGTCTTAAATATGTTATATGGTAAAACCCCGAATGGTCTTAAATATGTTCTATGGTAAAACCCCGAATGGTCTCAAATATGTTCTATGGTAAAACCCCGAATGGTCTCAAATATGTTCTATGGTAAGACCCGAATGGTCTTAAATATGTTATATGGTAAAACCCCGAATGGTCTTAAATATGTTCTATGGTAAAACCCCGAATGGTCTCAAATATGTTCTATGGTAAAACCCCGAATGGTCTTAAATATGTTATATGGTAAAACCCCGAATGGTCTTAAATATGTTCTATGGTAAAACCCCGAATGGTCTCAAATATGTTCTATGGTAAAACCCCGAATGGTCTCAAATATGTTCTATGGTAAGACCCGAATGGTCTTAAATATGTTATATGGTAAAACCCCGAATGGTCTTAAATATGTTCTATGGTAAAACCCCGAATGGTCTCAAATATGTTCTATGGTAAAACCCCGAATGGTCTTAAATATGTTCTAACGTAAAACCCCGAATGGTCTCAAATATGTTCTATGGTAAAACCCCGAATGGTCTCAAATATGTTCTATGGTAAAACCCCGAATGGTCTTAAATATGTTATATAGTAAAACCCCGAATGGTCTCAAATATGTTCTATGGTAAGACCCGAATGGTCTTAAATATGTTCTATGGTAAAACCCCGAATGGTCTTAAATATGTTCTATGATAAAACCCGGAATGGTCTTAAATATGTTATATGGTAAAACCCCGAATGGTCTCAAATATGTTCTATGGTAAGACCCGAATGGTCTTAAATATGTTCTATGGTAAAACCCCGAATGGTCTTAAATATGTTCTATGGTAAAACCCCGAATGGTCTTAAATATGTTATATGGTAAAACCCCGAATGGTCTTAAATATGTTCTATGGTAAAACCCCGAATGGTCTCAAATATGTTCTATGGTAAGAACCCGAATGGTCTTAAATATGTTATATGGTAAAACCCCGAATGGTCTTAAATATGTTCTATGGTAAAACCCCGAATGGTCTCAAATATGTTCTATGGCAAAACCCCGAATGGTCTTAAATATGTTATATGGTAAAACCCCGAATGGTCTTAAATATGTTCTATGGTAAAACACCGAATGGTCTCAAATATGTTCTATGGTAAGACCCGAATGGTCTTAAATATGTTCTATGGTAAAACCTCAAATGGTCTTAAATATGTTCTATGGTAAAACCCCGAATGGTCTTAAATATGTTATATGGTAAAACCCCGAATGGTCTTAAATATGTTCTATGGTAAAACCCCGAATGGTCTCAAATATGTTCTATGGTAAAACCCCGAATGGTCTCAAATATGTTCTATGGTAAAACCCCGAATGGTCTTAAATATGTTATATAGTAAAACCCCGAATGGTCTCAAATATGTTCTATGGTAAGACCCGAATGGTCTTAAATATGTTCTATGGTAAAACCCCGAATGGTCTTAAATATGTTCTATGATAAAACCCGGAATGGTCTTAAATATGTTATATGGTAAAACCCCGAATGGTCTCAAATATGTTCTATGGTAAGACCCGAATGGTCTTAAATATGTTCTATGGTAAAACCCCGAATGGTCTTAAATATGTTCTATGGTAAAACCCCGAATGGTCTTAAATATGTTATATGGTAAAACCCCGAATGGTCTTAAATATGTTCTATGGTAAAACCCCGAATGGTCTCAAATATGTTCTATGGTAAAACCCCGAATGGTCTTAAATATGTTATATGGTAAAACCCCGAATGGTCTCAAATATGTTCTTTGGTAAAACCCCGAATGGTCTCAAATATGTTCTATGGTAAAACCCCGAATGGTCTTAAATATGTTATATGGTAAAACCCCGAATGGTCTCAAATATGTTCTATGGTAAAACCCCGAATGGTCTTAAATATGTTCTATGGTAAAACCCCGAATGGTCTTAAATATGTTCTATGGTAAAACCCCGAATGGTCTTAAATATGATCTATGGTAAAACCCCGAATGGTCTTAAATATGTTCTATGGTAAAACCCCGAATGGTCTTAAATATGTTCTATGGTAAAACCCCGAATGGTCTTAAATATGTTCTATGGTAAAACCCTGAATGGTCTTAAATATTGGCAGGATTGCAGTGAGATGGTTCGATCACTTAGATTATTCATTTGGCGAAATATTTTTCCACCACGGATGGCGCTAGTGACGCTACGTAGCCCCAACGAATATTTTGTGAGCTTTACCTGATTACACTGGAGTACCTAAGGAAAGGGAACACTACCAAGTTTTCGTGTCGATTGAACTCGGTTCTTTATGATCTCTAAATTAATTAATTGTCGCTTTGTTATAAATTCATTAACAATTTAATACTTGAAATTTGCAAACAATCTAAGCAAACCTAAACTAATCAAGAGCCAAAAGGCAAAACTATGGTCAGTGATATTCCTTTATCAATTTTAGTACAAATTTTGTATTTCAGTTCAAATAAATATTTGATAAACTAAGATTAAATGTTCGCTGATTAATTGTAAATATTTAAAATATAAATTACTTTAAAATTCGCACGTGTAAAAACGAAACAAAAATTAAGGCGATCCCTGTTAGCTTGTAAAATTTAAATTTCCCGCTGCCTCCTATAAATAAGGCTGCACCTCAGTACTTCTATGCATTGGCGAATCACCCATAAGTATCTATTTGCCACTTTTTCTTTAGCCAAAATCTCCTATGGTAGCATTGCTAAGTGATCGAACCACTTTAACCACTTTAGAGGTCTAAAATAAAACTTTTTTTCTAACAGTGTAGTTATATTTTTTTCAATCCGTGAATATCATATTAGAGAAATATTTATGAACACGGTTGAAGAGGTAAAAAAGACCAAAAACGTTTGGGGAAACTAAAATATATTTAACGCAGTACTTCGGCCGATAGTACTTGACTGTCTTTCAAAAATTACGATTTAAATTATCCACTCTCAATGAAACGATTAATTCGTAACCCGTTGTTTTTTCCACAGACAATATTTCTATTGGCAACGCCACCAGATGAATTACAGTTTTTAGCAATACACGCAATCAACTTCGAACAAAGATTAACTCCCACATTAAGAGCCCAGATCTGGTTTATTCAAATGGTTTGAATGGCGTGTCAGCGTCTGTAACTGACAAACATATTTTAATCAAGGTAAACTAAAAATCACTCACGTGATGTTGCGTTCTAATTCTAAAACAGTTCTTGCATACTCTGTAATTAAAATTATACCTCTACTAGGATTTACACAATAGACGACTGAAAAATATTTTCATTGTGTTCCATATTTTTCATTTATTACGCACTTGTATATAAATATTCGTTTATGAAAAATGGTAAACCAAATAATGTTTTTAAAACAGTGATCTTGCCGTCCAAATTACAGCTTTTAAACCGTTAATAATTTTACAACATCTTTTGTTGAACTGAATTAGTATTTGTGATATTTAAAAGAGTTTGTTAATCCACGTGGAAATCAATCACGAAAAATGGACGCTACCCGATGGAACTGTTGGATGATGAAATGATATTTATGTTGACATGAACAATTCAGTGGTGGATTAACTACCACACGGTCCCTAGACTTGCATATTATTCGAGGCCACTTTGACCTCGCTCTAGTTTGATCTCAGTGGCCCCCTACCTTTTGACCAGTTTCAGGCTCTAGGCTTTCACAATAATTTAAAATTGAAACTAGCTTTTCAACGAGAGTGGCCAATTTTCAATTAATCTATTTTACGTACGTTATACATTTTGGTTTAGTGTTGTATTACCGTAGTGAAACATCTAAACCACCTAAAATCGGAATTTGCTCCCTAATTCATCCTATTTCTACTAAATTTTGTTAAAATCACCATCAGTTTATAATATTGAACCAGAATTGTAAAATTTATTACATTAGGTGGCGCCACAAGCTCGGATAAATTGAAATATTCGGTAAAATTCATAATGAGCTTCCCTGTCGTAAAGTTGAACTATATAATTTTTAGTAAACATAGGTCATTTCTGTGATAAAATATTTTAATAAATAAAGACAGTTTTAGAAATATCCTATTTTAAAATTAATTTTTTGTAAACATTAAAGTTTAAACAAAGATTAAATTTCTTATTAAAATGGTCCCTATTTGGTTAGTACTTTTCCAAATTTGGTTCCTATTTCACCCTATTTTAGCCTGAAAAATCCCCTATTTCCCTATTTTTGTGGGAGCTCTTCCGTTAATTTAAGTGTCAGCTTTTCGTTAAAAAGGAAAATAAAGTTTGACCGTTGATTTAACAACGATATTTGAAACGTTCATATAACTATAAAATTTACCGTGATATTTCTGTTCAGTTACGGTAATTTCTTAGTGCTAACGACGACCGGAAACACTACTATCACGCTTGTTTATATACGCCAGTAGAATATTTTTAGAAATATGTTAATCTTATAAATTGAATAATATTACAACATTGAAATATCGTTATTTCACTGCACGTACAATGGTTTGTTTTAGAATTTTAACCGATGCATATGAATAAGGTTTCGCACTCGTAACTACCTGAATATAACCCGCTTAAAACCTTCGTCCTTTCGTATAATTAAAAAAAAAATTACTGAAGCATGTAGGATGCTTGTTGGAATTTTCATAAATCACTGATCACTCAATGCGCGTCGAGGGAGATCTACCCGAGGGATTTATTTCATATTTTAAATAATTCTGTTCCATTGCGCCGAATCCCATTCAACCGAAAAAGCCGCACTTTGGCGGATTTAGGATTCGGTCTAATGGGATTGTCCCATTCGACCGAAAAAACCACACGACTCCGGGTTTAGGAATCGGTTTTATCCGTTTCAGCATCTTTCAGAACAGCATGCAGTGTTACCTAACCTAACCTAACCCGGAAATTTTTAAAGTGGTCAACTCATTTGCCCACTACCACCACAATTTCCTTTCCTTTCCTAAGCCTAACTGTTTTTTTTGCGGTCGCTCAATTGTGAATATTGCATCGGTCGATTAAAAAAATAGAAAACCCGCTTTTGGGCTAATTTCATCAAAAAGATTGGCGGAATTCGGTCTAATGGGAATTCGGTCAAATGCGATTCGGCGCAATGGGAAGATACCTTTTAAATCAGACGGATGTCATTCACGGTGGGCGGCATTGCGATAGTTTTAATAATGTTGGATTAACGTAGGTCACCTTAGCTATTTCCCAAAAATGCTGCATCTACGCGCAATCTACAAACCACCATAGTATAGCTATGGTTTGTATGAAATGGTGGTTCAAATTTGTTTAATAATAACCAGTTGGGCTAATACCCAAGGACCAGGCACCACCTTAGGCCCAAGACATCTAGCGACTTTTAATGCCTTTCATGTCACTCCATACACTTACTATTACCGTTAACCTCAAGGATGGGGAAACCGTATAACTCGGGGGGAAATCCCTTTCACCAGTAAGGAGAGAACTTGCAAACTCTACGCGCAAGGAATAGTTCCGAGTGTACACCCAGTGTCGAAAGCTGGAATCGAAACCGTCTCCTCATGCTGCGAGGAGAAAGTGCTCTAGCCCCTCCGTTACCCCAATTATATTCAAGCAAGTGGGAACCATGTAATTCTGGGGAATCCCTTTAACCAGTAAGGAGAGAACTTGCATAACTCTAAGTTGAAGGAGTATATCCGAGTTTTCACCCTGCGAAATGAGTTGCGATCTAAAACGGCTTCTCGTGCTGTAAGACGAAAGTGCTAACTACTCCGCCACCCAACCTACTGCTAACCACTCTGCCACCCAACCAATCTTTGA
Source organism: Leiobunum rupestre (assembly GCF_980474605.1). Lineage (NCBI taxonomy): Eukaryota > Metazoa > Arthropoda > Arachnida > Opiliones > Sclerosomatidae > Leiobunum > Leiobunum rupestre. Next base: position 33,565,155 of record NC_143386.1, read on the forward strand.
GTACACTCGTATTAGATGTGATCTATGGCTCAATATTTAAGTATTGAGCACTAATTTAGGTGTCTACAATCAAAGGTTTTTCAATTTTTACCTCTCCGAGGGGACAAAGTCCCCTAGGAGGGGTTATACAACGACCGTGTCTGTCTGTGGGTGGGTCTGTGGGTGGGTCCGTGGGTGGGTCTGTCTGTCTGTCAGGACTGCGAACGCGTTCGCATTTTCGGTGCAAAGTGTAATCACTGCGTACGCAGTTTCTCAAAGGGTTGGCAAAACCACCGTGTGACGGTGAGCGTTAACGGATGCATTTGCGGTTTGGTTTGGATGGTGTTTTTTCGCTCACCGTCGTGACGGTTTGGTGTATTACGTTTTTGTAATGGTTGTGCATGTTGAGACTGTTGTGTTTATACGGGCGTTTTCTCTCCAACTTCTTCTTATTGACTTTGGGACGGACCGAGTGCTGAGTGTAATGCTACCTCTCAACGTCCAATGGCAGGGTTTCCACCAGTTGTACACGGTATTCGTCTTAGTATCAATTTGCGATCGCATCGGGCGGGATTTGAACCCGAGACCTCCTGATTGACAGGCGGACGTTCTACCACAGAACCACCGACACTTGTTATCCTTATTGAAAATTAGACCTTCAGCTTTATCGGAAGCGTATTTAATAGAGTACGAAATTTTGGTTTAATTGAAATAGAATTGAAATTGAAATTATTGCATCGAAGAAATTCTAATTTAGCGTTTCTCTATTGATTAAAAACAAATGCGCCACCCAGGTTTCGAACCCAGACCATTCGGCTTGGCAGTCGAGCGCTCTACCACAGAACCACCGATAGCTGCTTAGATTCACTGAAATTAAGACAGGCATCGTAAGCATAATAGGTAATAAAGTCTTTTTTTATTAATGAATTTATGAAGGCCTAATCTGGTATTTTTTAAAGGTTAAATCTTGTTTTAGCGCAGTCAGCCGAGATTAGAGGGTTAAAGGGTAGACCCTGTGGGTGGTCCACTTTCTTAACGACCTATATATAGTTCTGTTAATTCAAAGGAGATAATTTAACGTTAATTGCTTTAAGAGGTGGCGGTTAGTCAAGTGGCTCTCTGTGCTTTGTTGATGGTAAGGTTTTTGCTTCTTGTAAATACATTTGGTGTGGATATTTGGATATCTACGATTTCTAACGCAGTCAATGATTTCTTGGGTGTGCGAGTCATTATATGATATTGGAAATTGGACGGCATTGGTCTTTTTCATGTGGTATGCGTCACAACGTCAACAGGAAGTGAACGAGTCGTCCACTACCAGATATCTACGGTATCTTCATCAAGGGCGAGTGTTGAAATAAAATGAGCGTTAAAGATGCGGCAAGTATTTCGTAAGCGAGTAATTCCAAAAAGCCTCTGTAGATATTCCTTTCTTTAAAATTTGCTTCGTATTATATTTAACTGATAAACTTGTTCTGTAAAAGGGTTTAATTCAATTGTGCATTGTTATAGTACGTCTAACTTACTGTTGTAACTACTTAACTTATGATATTCTGAATAAATTAAAATTGGTCGTTTCGTCTCAATTATTTTAATTATAATTAAAATTTTATACCGGGCGGGATAGAAATGGGTTAATATTTTTAACAAATAACTCTAAATTGCGGAGATATATCTTTAAGGGTTATCTCGAGAATTAAATACCACTAGGGACAATTCTACCGAGGAGAGGTATATTTTGGCTTGCCAACTTGTTCTTATAACTATTTAACTAATAATTTTGTGAATCATTCAAATTTTTAATCAAGCTGAGAAATATTTACACTTACATTTTACTAGTGAAAATTGTTATTAACTGTGTAATACAATTTCAGTAAGTTGTAAAAGAACAACACAAAATAAAATAATTATTTTGAGCTCAAACACGAATGTATTGGCGTATAACACGTACCCAAAAAAAAAACTAATTCGATTATCAATATTTTTAATACATACTGTTATTTTAGTTCATAGTTTTTTATACTTCCATTTATAATTTTCATTTCAACTGAGATAAATTAACTAAACTGACTACAATAGGTGATTCTGAAACATAATATCGACAAACACACAACGCGTGCTCTTGATATATTAGTAAATTGTGCCTCGCGCGATTTTGCACGCGCGTTGAAAAAAAAAGAAGCCCGCGTTCAAATAATTTAACCATACTGCAGAGAGTAATCATATCATGTGAAGATCGAACTTTTTCGGAATGACCTATTCCCCGTGAGATTCCTAAAGAACCGCGACTTTCTTCGCAACCAAGAACCAAACGAAAGTGGTGTAAGAAACTACTGCCACGAACAACCCACCCACAAAAGTCAGGTCAATGACGGCACCTCTGAATAAACTAAAATTCCAAGTAACCGAACGAAGTTTCCGAAGCAGGAAGAGTTCCGTGGCTTGGCTTTCCAAGCTAAAGTTCTCGCCTCGTTTGGACCTCAAATGAAAGCCTATCAATAACTTGGAATTAACGTTCTTCATCAAAGACATCTTGAAAAGCGCGACGAAGGGGTTTAGAGCCGGCGTAATGTAATAGATCATCGTGATGTAGTCTAGTTTGTACGTACGAAAGTAAAGCAAGGCGTAATAGCAGTTAATGGGAAAAATAATGATCAATCCGCACGTACTCCACTTCAGTAGATCGTCGAATTTTTGCGTGGTTTCGAACAACTCGGTGTGTCTTTTGAGAAGATCATTTATATCGTGATTAGTATCAGACAAATTTTCCGCCATCTCGGACACTTTCGTAAGAATTAAATCCACCGTGAAAACTATTACGGCTTCATAGAAGAAGAAAACAAAGTTTATTATGTAAATTTCCCAGATCCTTTCCAGGGCAACCACGAGATAACCAAGGCTTAGGCGCATTTTTAAGTACTCAACGTCGAACGAATAACATACGATATACTTCTTGATTATTTCTTCAGCCGAGTAGTAAGTTCTAACAACCGAAATTATTGTTCTCGCAAAACTACACGTTAACGAACTGATCAAATACCATTTGACGAAAATGGTACGCTTAGAATGGGTATTGCGCTCGTCCACGAGCAACCATTTAAAACTGGATATTATATTTCCGTTAAATAAAGTATAGTTGATTATGAGCGATACAACTACTATGTGTAAAGTGTACAATATTGCTCTGAAATTGGACGCGACCTGACCGAATCTAAATGTCAAGTACACGAAGGAGCAAAGCTGGCGAATCACCAATACATTGACCAATGAAAACGTAATCCAACGGCGTTTATTAAACCTCCTCTTGTTGGTTTCAAGTTCCAACAGTCCCACAAACACTTCACGAAGAAACGTATTACGCTATTTTCATCGCGCAATAATCTGGATGAATTTGCGTCTGCAGGCATTGCACACTAGACAGTTACTGGTATAACGAATCATTCAATCACGCAATGCCTTTTGGTCCGTTCTTGGTGATTCGCGCGAAAACGTACTGGTCCTGATTACCGTTAAGTGCGCAGAAACTCAATCATGTTGAGTGTTTTCAATTCCAATATTTGCTAAGCAAACAAGTTCGTCGAGGTCTTATAATATAATCTTTTCTTTGAGATTCGACTGTGGTGTGCAGTGCCGTAACTAGCTTTTCTTGGGCCCTGTGCAAAGTTCAATTTTTGGGCCCCTAATTTTTTTGGGTAAATTACTAAGACAAACACAGAACGAATGGTGCAAGGGAAAATAATTAACATCTGAAATTTTATAGTACAAGTTTGTGGGAGTGATGTTCGACGGGGAGAATAATGGTGGTTCTATGCATGCAGATATTCAATTATAAATTCAAATTATATAGAGGGTAATATTTCCATTTACTAATTTCATGGCTCTTTTTGAATATTTACTGAATTTAGTAAATAATTGTAGTTTATTGCCCGAGCGAGCGAGGTGTTAGGCTTAAATAATATTCGTAATTGATTTTCAAGGGCCACACCGACGTTTACTAAAAGCTGGGTAAAAATACAGTAACTCTTGACTATTTTCGCATTTTTTCAGAACTATTTCCAAAGATAAACCCCAGGAGCAGATAAATAATAATAATAATCAGCTAGGCTAATACCCAAGGCATGATTAAATATAGTTAAAATCAAATCTTTAGCTTTGGCTGTACAAAAAAATAAAAATGATTAATACATTACTAAATTTTAAATCATGATTATTAGGACACCTTCAACAGAGTGACCTTCATCTCGAGAAACCTGTAAAATTCAAAAGACAGAGTTCCACTTTAATAGCCGCTGTCAGTTCCGTTAATTAAGTTTGCTTAAGATTCATTAAAATTTTAAGCATAGGAAAAATCTAAGATGACCATCAGCCGCGTAAAAATTGAATTTCACACATTTAGTTATGAATGTGGTGAGGATTCTAGGCGAATTTTCAATTACTTCACTGCCTAGGCCCTGTCGTAACCAATCAATTGGATACCAGTAGTTAACGATCAGTCAAGGGCTTAATTATGTCTAATGCAGAGCTGAATTTGCTGTGTTACCTGAACATTGTGAGTCGTAAATTAGCTGATATGTAATTGATCGCTTTAAAGGAAATAGAACCTCAGGTATTTGGTATGGGTTTAGATATTCGTGATCTCTTGCTAAAGGGTATTCCATGAATAACGCGTTGAGTTTATATTCCCTTTCAAATATTTGACAAAGTTTGAATTTTTAATTTTGTCTCAAAACATTTAGCTTCATTTCCCGCTACTATAGGGCCCTAAGTGGTCCAGTTGATTATCAGTGATGGCTTGATTTGTAATTTGAAAAAAACTAGCATTTTTAAACTTTTAAATTCCCTTAAAATAATTGACATTTTTCTAATGCACCAAGAAATTGAAATGTAGACGGTTACTCGCCATATTAAGCTTTAATATTAATAAGAACGAGGGGCCTACTTATTTCCCAATAATCTCGGCGCCACCATATATCTTCGAAAAAATAATTTTACATATTTCATTCTAACCTCGTTTATGGGCCTCCCTTGGCTTCTGGGCCCTGTGCGACCGCACCTGTCGCACCTGTCTAGTTACGGTACTGGTGGTGTGCACATAAATTGGTCCAGGGAGGGGTCAGACTTCTATAAAATTACCTGGGGGTCAAAACATGATGAATGTTTCGTCCAATCAAAGCTACAAGCTTTCTGCGCAAGGAGCTTCAACGCTTAGAGGACACGCAACTCCATCCCCAAACAATTAAGTTGAAATTTGGTTATTCTATATTTAACCCTAATTGTAAATACAACTTTAAGCTTGTTTTAACGAAAACTATTCCTGATCGAAAGCCTCTTTGGGTTATATTACTAAATAAAAGCTCTTAACAATTGTCGCCTAAATATGCGATAATTATGCAACATTGCGATTTAAGGCTGCGTCCGTAAACTGCCAGGCACAAATTTTGGTAATATTAAAACAAAATCTTCTACCCAGGAATTTCTCCAATATAAATTACGATTGAAATTATAGATTTATGATTTCGAATACAGTAATTACGGTCACTGGAGGGCCCCTTCCAAGGATGGGCCCCTAGGCCAAGGCCTAGGTTGGCCTCGGCGGAAATACGGCACTGGGTTGACGTGAAAAACTAGAAAGGTAGCGTATTAGCAGGCGCTATTAATAGAAATAGAAGTTTTAAAAGGTTAATATATTATTATAATTTTCCAATGTTTTGTGTTTCGTCCATGCTAACTCAGACCAATTGTTTTCTAATTTGACAATAGCAGACGCAACTAGACTCTTTTCAGCCGCGAATAGACTAAGAAATTTATTTATTTGCATTTCCAGACGGTAACTGAATTTCTTGAATTGTCACCGAATAGGGATAATGATTAAAAAGCTTATAATTATCTATAACTACAAGTCTAAAAGTTTGTCCTTTTATTTATTTATTTGTATGTCATGGTCCTAAAAACTCGAGAAAGGTTAGCTCTAGAGCTTTGAAATTTTAACTCAATGTTCAGGGCCTAATTTCCAACTAAACGCGCCTAATTCCAAATACCTGACATGGTTATTAATCTAATTCAATTTTATTCTTATTTTACTCGACTTTGGACTTTCGCCTCTTGGCTTCACTTATCTAATTTCCGGCTGGTCTCGGTTTCAATTTGTTTTCTCGACTCCCACCCCTTTGCTTCCCTTATCTCCTCCTTGAGCTCCTTGCGCCCGACCCGACCTTTAAACTTTTTTTAACGGGTTAGTGTGAAATTCGTAGAAGGGGAGTTAGTGTGAAAGAAAGGGACTTTGTAGAAGGGGAGGTTTAGTTGGTATTTTTAAGTAGTTCAGAAATTTTTGCTACGCGTGTTGCGTTTTTGTTACAGCGTTTACCTTTCTTACGTACAAATCAGATCTAATTCATGAAAACTAAGACCCCGGGCGAAGCCGGGTATTAAAGCTAGTAAATCTCTAAAACAAGATCTTGTGGCGGCGTGGATCTGTTCGGATTTTCAATCTTCGCACAAACTACATTTATGCGCGATACTAACGGTATAACTATTGTTTAAATTTCTCTCGTGCTTTGATGAACCACTACCAAACAAAATCAATGGTAAATATTTCAGAGTGATTTCCAGTTTGTTCTATATTTAACGCAAACAGTTTTATTTTTCCAATAATTTCAAAAAATAAGTCTCAATTTTATTAGAAAGAACGTCGACACACCTTGGCAATATTTGGACATGCAAGGAAAAGCAACGTTAGTGTACCCCGTTTGTAGCACTAAGATCGACTATAATCAAAACCACCAAACAAATAAAGTACCTTTGATCTTCAACCATCAGCAGGTGCTGCAGCATCTTCAAAATATGTTCCACCATAAGGAAATTACTTGTTCCAATGCCCAAACTTGGATCCATCAGTAATCCAGTTTGAATCCAGTTCTGTATTTGATGAAATCGGATTTACTTTAAATTTCATTCATTACTAGCTGGGTAGCCCGGCTGAAGGACGGGCTAGAACTAAAATCCCGTGAAGACTGTTTCGACCGGGCCCCAGCTAGTACTAAAATCCCGTGAAAACTGTTTCGTCCGGGCCCCAGCTAGAATTAAAATCCCGTGAAAACTGTTTCGTCCGGGCCCCAGCTAGAACTAAAATCCCGTGAAGACTGTTTCGTCCGGGCCCCAGCTAGAACTAAAATCCCGTGAAGACTGTTTCGTCCGGGCCCCAGCTAGTACTAAAATCCCGTGAAAACTGTTTCGTCCGGGCCCCAGCTAGAAATAAAATCCCGTGAAGAATGTTTCGGCCGGGCCCCAGCTAGTACTAAAATCCCGTTAAGACTGTTTCGTCCGGGCCCCAGCAAGAACTAAAATCCCGTGAAGACTATTTCGTTCGAGCCCCAGCTAGAAATAAAATCCCGTGAAGACTGTTTCGGCCGGGCCCCAGCTAGAACTAAAATCCCGTGAAGACTGTTTCGGCCGGGCCCAGCTAGAACTAAAATCCCGTAAAGACTGTTTCGGCCGGGCCCCAGCTAGAACTAAAACCCCGTGAAGACTGTTTCGGCCGGGCCCCGGCTAGAACTAAAATCCCGTGAAGACTGTTTCGACCGGGCCCCAGCTAGTACTAAAATCCCGTGAAAATTGTTTCGTCCGGGCCCCAGCTAGAACTAAAATCCCGTGAAGACTGTTTCGTCCGGGCCCCAGCTAGTACTAAAATCCCATGAAGACTATTTCGTTCGGGCCCCAGCTAGAAATAAAATCCCGTGAAGACTGTTTCGGCCGGGCCCCAGCTAGAACTAAAATCCCGTGAAGAATGTTTCGGCCGGGCCCCAGCTAGTACTAAAATCCCATGAAGACTATTTCGTTCGGGCCCCAGCTAGAAATAAAATATCGTGAAGACTGTTTCGGCCGGGCCCCAGCTAGAACTAAAATCCTGTGAAGAATGTTTCAGCCGGGCCCCAGCTAGTACTAAAATCCCGTTAAGACTGTTTCGTCCGGGCCCCAGCTAGAACTAAAATCCCGTGAAGACTATTTCGTTCGGGCCCCAGCTAGAACTAAAATCCCGTTAAGACTGTTTCGTCCGGGCCCCAGCTAGAACTAAAATCCCGTGAAGACTATTTCGTTCGGGCCCCAGCTAGAACTAAAACCCCGTGAAGACTGTTTCGGCCAGGCCACAGCTAGAACTAAAATCCCGTTAAGACTGAGTCATAAACAAAACCCTATTCCCCCGGTCCCAGCTAGAACTAAAATCCCGTGAAAACTGTTTCGTCCGGGCCCCAGCTAGAACTAAAATCCCGTGAAGACTATTTCGTTCGGGCCTCAGCTAGAAATAAAACCCCGTGAAGACTGTTTCGGCCAGGCCCCAGCTAGAACTAAAACCCCGTGAAGACTGTTTCGGCCAGGCTCCAGCTAGAACTAAAATCCCGTTAAGACTGAGTCATAAACAAAACCCTATTCCCCCGGCCCAGCTAGAACTAAAATCCCGTGAAGACTGTTTCGGCCGGGCCCCAGCTAGAACTAAAATCCCGTGAAGACTATTTCGTTCGGGCCTCAGCTAGAAATAAAATCCCGTGAAGACTGTTTCGGCCGGGCCCCAGCTAGAACTAAAATCCCGTGAAGACTGTTTCGGCCGGGGCCCAGCTAGAACTAAAATCCCGTGAAGACTATTTCGTTCGGGCCTCAGCTAGAAATAAAATCCCGTGAAGACTGTTTCGGCCGGGCCCCAGCTAGAACTAAAATCCCGTGAAGAATAATTCGGCCGGGCCCAAGCTAGTACTAAAATCCCGTTAAGACTGTTTCGTCCGGGCCCCAGCTAGAACTAAAATCCCGTGAAGACTATTTCGTTCGGGCCCCAGCTAGTACTAAAATCCCGTTAAGACTGTTTCGTCCGGGCCCCAGCTAGAACTAAAACCCCGTGAAGACTGTTTCGGCCGGGCCCAAGCTAGTACTAAAATCCCGTTAAGACTGTTTCGTCCGGGCCCCAGCTAGAACTAAAATCCCGTGAAGACTATTTCGTTCGGGCCCCAGCTAGTACTAAAATCCCGTTAAGACTGTTTCGTCCGGGCCCCAGCTAGAACTAAAACCCCGTGAAGACTGTTTCGTGCGGGCCCCAGCTAGAACTAAAATCCCGTGAAGACTATTTCGTTCGGGCCCCAGCTAGAACTAAAACCCCGTGAAGACTGTTTCGGCCAGGCCCCAGCTTGAACTAAAATCCCGTTAAGACTGAGTCATAAACAAAACCCTATTCCCCCGGCCCCAGCTAGAACTAAAATCCCGTGAAGACTGTTTCGTGCGGGCCCCAGCTAGAACTAAAATCCCGTGAAGACTGTTTCGTCCGGGCCCCAGCTAGAACTAAAATCCCGTGAAGACTATTTCGTTCGGGCCCCAGCTAGAACTAAAACCCCGTGAAGACTGTTTCGGCCAGGCCACAGCTAGAACTAAAATCCCGTTAAGACTGAGTCATAAACAAAACCCTATTCCCCCGGTCCCAGCTAGAACTAAAATCCCGTGAAAACTGTTTCGTCCGGGCCCCAGCTAGAACTAAAATCCCGTGAAGACTATTTCGTTCGGGCCTCAGCTAGAAATAAAATCCCGTGAAGACTGTTTCGGCCGGGCCCCAGCTAGAACTAAAATCCCGTGAAGAATGTTTCGGCCGGGCCCAAGCTAGTAATAAAATCCCGTTAAGACTGTTTCGTCCGGGCCCCAGCTAGAACTAAAATCCCGTGAAGACTATTTCGTTCGGGCCCCAGCTAGTACTAAAACCCCGTGAAGACTGTTTCGGCCAGGCCCCAGCTTGAACTAAAACCCCGTGAAGACTGTTTCGGCCAGGCTCCAGCTAGAACTAAAATCCCGTTAAGACTGAGTCATAAACAAAACCCTATTCCCCCGGCCCAGCTAGAACTAAAATCCCGTGAAGACTGTTTCGGCCGGGCCCCAGCTAGAACTAAAATCCCGTGAAGACTATTTCGTTCGGGCCTCAGCTAGAAATAAAATCCCGTGAAGACTGTTTCGGCCGGGCCCCAGCTAGAACTAAAATCCCGTGAAGAATGTTTCGGCCGGGCCCAAGCTAGTAATAAAATCCCGTTAAGACTGTTTCGTCCGGGCCCCAGCTAGAACTAAAATCCCGTGAAGACTATTTCGGCCGGGCCCCAGCTAGAACTAAAATCCCGTGAAGACTATTTCGTTCGGGCCTCAGCTAGAAATAAAATCCCGTGAAGACTGTTTCGGCCGGGCCCCAGCTAGAACTAAAATCCCGTGAAGACTGTTTCGGCCGGGCCCCAGCTAGAACTAAAATCCCGTGAAGACTATTTCGTTCGGGCCTCAGCTAGAAATAAAATCCCGTGAAGACTGTTTCGGCCGGGCCCCAGCTAGAACTAAAATCCCGTGAAGAATAATTCGGCCGGGCCCAAGCTAGTACTAAAATCCCGTTAAGACTGTTTCGTCCGGGCCCCAGCTAGAACTAAAACCCCGTTAAGACTGTTTCGTGCGGGCCCCAGCTAGAACTAAAATCCCGTGAAGACTATTTCGTTCGGGCCCCAGCTAGAACTAAAACACCGTGAAGACTGTTTCGGCCAGACCCCAGCTTGAACTAAAATCCCGTTAAGACTGAGTCATAAACAAAACCCTATTCCCCCGGCCCCAGCTAGAACTAAAATCCCGTGAAAACTGTTTCGTCCGGGCCCCAGCTAGAACTAAAATCCCGTGAAGACTATTTCGTTCGGGCCTCAGCTAGAAATAAAATCCCGTGAAGACTGTTTCGGCCGGGCCCCAGCTAGAACTTAAATCCCGTGAAGACTGTTTCAGCCGGGCCCCAGCTAGAACTAAAATCCCGTGAAGACTGAGTCATAAACAAAACCCTATTCCCCCGGCCCCAGCTAGAACTAAAATCCCGTTAAGACTGAGTCATAAACAAAACCCTATTCCCCCGGCCCCAGCTAGAACTAAAATCCCGTGAAGACTGTTTCGGCCGGGCCCCAGCTAGAACTAAAATCCCGTGAAGACTATTTCGTTCGGGCCTCAGCTAGAAATAAAATCCCGTGAAGACTGTTTCGGCCGGGCCCCAGCTAGAACTAAAATCCCGTGAAGACTGTTTCAGCCGGGCCTCAGCTAGAACTAAAATCCCGTGAAGACTGAGTCATAAACAAAACCCTATTCCCCCGGCCCCAGCTAGAACTAAAATCCCGTTAAGACTGAGTCATAAACAAAACCCTATTCCCCCGGCCCCAGCTAGAACTAAAATCCCATGAAGACTATTTCGTCCGGGCCCCAGCTAGAATTAAAATCCCGTGAAAACTGTTTCGTCCGGGCCCCAGCTAGAACTAAAATCCCGTGAAGACTGTTTCGTCCGGGCCCCAGCTAGTACTAAAATCCCGTGAAGACTGTTTCGTCCGGGCCCCAGCTAGAACTAAAATCCCGTGAAGACTGTTTCGTCCGGGCCCCAGCTAGAACTAAAATCCCGTGAAGACTGTTTCGGCCAGGCCCCAGCTAGAACTAAAACCCCGTGAAGACTGTTTCGGCCAGGCCCCAGCTAGAACTAAAATCCCGTTAAAACTGAGTCATAAACAAAACCCTATTCCCCCGGCCCCAGCTAGAACTAAAATCCCGTGAAGACTGTTTCGGCCGGGCCCCAGCTAGAACTAAAATCCCGTTAAGACTGTTTCGGCCGGGCCCCAGCTAGAAATAAAACCCCGTGAAGACTGTTTCGGCCAGGCCCCAGCTAGAACTAAAACCCCGTGAAGACTGTTTCGGCCAGGCCCCAGCTAGAACTAAAATCCCGTTAAGACTGAGTCATAAACAAAACCCTATTCCCCCGGCCCCAGCTAGAACTAAAATCCCGTGAAGACTGTTTCGGCCGGGCCCCAACTAGAACTAAAATCCCGTGAAGACTATTTCGTTCGGGCCCCAGCTAGAAATAAAATCCCGTGAAGACTGTTTCGGCCGGGCCCCAGCTAGAACTAAAATCCCGTGAAGAATGTTTCGGCCGGGCCCAAGCTAGTAATAAAATCCCGTTAAGACTGTTTCGTCCGGGCCCCAGCTAGAACTAAAATCCCGTGAAGACTGAGTCATAAACAAAACCCTATTCCCCGGCCCCAGCTAGAACTAAAATCCCGTGAAGACTGTTTCGGCCGGGCCCCAACTAGAACTAAAATCCCGTGAAGACTGTTTCGTCCGGGCCCCAGCTAGAACTAAAATCCCGTGAAGACTGTTTCGTCCGGGCCCCAGCTAGAACTAAAATCCCGTGAAGACTGTTTCGGCCAGGCCCCAGCTAGAACTAAAACCCCGTGAAGACTGTTTCGGCCAGGCCCCAGCTAGAACTAAAATCCCGTTAAAACTGAGTCATATACAAAATCCTATTCCCCCGGCCCCAGCTAGAACTAAAATCCCGTGAAGACTGTTTCGGCCGGGCCCCAGCTAGAACTAAAATCCCGTTAAGACTAAGTCATAAACAAAACCCTTTTCCCCCGGCCCCAGCTAGAACTAAAATCCCGTGAAGACTGTTTCGGCCGGGCCCCAGCTAGAACTAAAATCCCGTTAAGACTGAGTCATAAACAAAACCCTATTCCCCCGGCCCCAGCTAGAACTAAAATCCCGTGAAGACTGTTTCAGCCGGGCCCCAACTAGAACTAAAACCCGTGAAGACTGTTTCGGCCGGGCCCCAGCTAGAACTAAAATCCCGTGAAGACTGTTTCGTCCGGGCCCCAGCTAGAACTAAAATCCTGTGAAGACTGTTTCGTCCGGGCCCCAGCTAGAACTTAAATCCCGTGAAGACTGTTTCGGCCGGGCCCCAACTAGAACTAAAATCCCGTGAAGACTGTTTCGGCCGGGCCCCAGCTAGAACTTAAATCCCGTGAAGACTTTTCGTCCGGGCCCCAGCTAGAACTAAAATCCCGTGAAGAATATTTCGTTCGGGCCCCAGCTAGAAATAAAATCCCGTGAAGACTGTTTCGGCCGGGCCCCAGCTAGATCTAAAATCCCGTTAAGACTGAGTAATAAACAAAACCCTATTCCCCCGGCCCCAGCTAGAACTAAAATCCCGTGAAGACTGTTTCGGCCGGGCCCCAACTAGAACTAAAATCCCGTGAAGACTGTTTCGGCCGGGCCCCAGCTAGAACTAAAACCCCGTGAAGACTGTTTCGGCCGGGCCCCAGCTAGATCTAAAATCCCGTTAAGACTGAGTAATAAACAAAACCCTATTCCCCCGGCCCCAGCTAGAACTAAAATCCCGTGAAGACTGTTTCGGCCGGGCCCCAACTAGAACTAAAATCCCGTGAAGACTGTTTCGGCCGGGCCCCAGCTAGAACTAAAATCCCGCGATGACTGTTTCGGCCGGGCCCCAGCTAGAACTAAAATCCCGCGAAGACTGTTTCGGCCGGGCCCCAGCTAGAACTAAACAACAATTTTAATCCAATGATAATTAAAATATGTTATCTAGATGGGAAAACTGTGAAAAGACGTCTAAAATGCAGTGCAATACCAAGTATAAATTTGCCATGTAGGTTAATTTCTGAAGCCACAGTCATTAAAAGTAAAGAAGAAAGAGCTAAACGTTGTGCAAATCGCTCCAATGGTATTTGTATTTAATAATATCATTTGTGAAATAAATAGATTTTAATTATCTGACTTATTTTTAGGTGAAGCTGCTGCGTCATCATCATCTGCTGATATAAATTCTCAGACAATTTCTAATAATTTGAATAGTGAAGTTTTTCATAAAAGTCCTGATGTTTCAACATTTTCCAACTTGGCTATACTTGCTAAATTAGCATCGGAAGAACTTGGAAAAGCTAACGTTCATGAGTCTTTGTCAGAAGTTACGAAAGCTTCAATTGGAATTCAAGTTTATTTGGATAAAAATCATAAAAGCAACAAAGAAGCTGGAACATCAAGAACTGGACTTTCTAGTAATGGAATGACTAATGCCGATTTTGTTTCTCTTACTGGCATTGGAAAAGAACTATTTGATAGTCTTTCAACTGAGGTTTTAGGACTAGAAAACCATAGTGACCTAGCTGATTTTGTTATGCCTGTTAGAGACCGTGTGTTATTAACGCTAATGAAGCTCAAGTCTAATCTGTCATTTGACGCTTTAGCTTTATTATTTGTAGTTTCCAATCGTTCAATATCAACATACTTTAAAAGGACACTTTGCGCTCTTTCTGAAATTTAAAAAAAAAAAATTATATTTTGGCCAAGTTTAGAAAATATCAGGGCTAATTTTCCCAAATGTTTTAAAGACTTTACAAATACTCGCGTTGTGTTAGATTGTTCAGAGGTACCTATGATGAAACCTAACACATTTCATGACAGAGTGGCTACCTACAGTCACTATAAAGGGACAAACACGATAAAGATTTTGATTGGAGCGATCCCTGGGGAGGTAAAGTCAGTGACAAGGAAGTCATTATTGAAAGCAATGTCATAAACCAATGTGAACAATTTATAGATGCGATTATGGTCGATAAAGGATTTCTTATCGAAGAAGAATGTTCTGCTAATGGCATTGTTTTGCATATTCCTCCATTTTTGAGGAAAAAATCTCAGTTCACTAAAGAAGAAAGCGTTAAGAATCAAAAAATAGCATCTGCTCGTGTACACGTTGAAAGAACCATACAAAGAATTAAATTATTTAAAATTTTAAATGATAAATTTGACCTGGATTTAGTTCCTTACTGTGATGAAATTGTTACTGTCATATGTGGTTTAGTTAATTTACTTAAACCAATTCTGGCAGATGACAAATTTCAAGACTAAAAATTAAAATACCAATTGTTTTTAAGAATCCATTTTAATTATTAGTTCTCAGTTCATCTTTAATATCAAATGAATTTAATTTTGTAAATTTCCAATGAATTTAATTGTAGAAGTTGTAAATTTATTTTTCACCTTTCATAAAAACATTTCCGATAATACTGTCTGGAAAATTTTTAAAATATTAACTATAGGAATTATTTTAATTAATTTTATCACTTTCTAATAGTTAAAAATCTTATCACTTTCTGAATATTTAAAAATAGGAATTATTTAATTAATCTTATCACTTTCTAATAATTAAAAATCTTATCACTTTCTGAATAGTTAAAAATAGGAACTATTTTAATAGTATCACATTTTTCTTGACTAGAAGTGACAGGTAAAATTTAAAATAGAAATCACTTAATATCATTATGTTTTTCTTCAAAAACTCTTCATCTCTCTCAATGTCAATTAACAAATAGCCCTTTGGAGAATATACAAAAAATTAGCATGTTTTGATGTTTAGTATATAAAGGCCAAGCTGAACTTGGGCATAATAGCCCCTGCAGTCATTAGTTGGCAGGTAAATCCCACCCTTTCCAAGTTTCAAAAAATTAAGTTTGTTTTGAGAAAATGCCTCTTCAATTGATATTTTTTTGCCTAGAAATGGACTCTTGATCTCAAGTAATTTGGTCTCTCCATTTTCTACAAACAAACCATCTGGACCAAAAGCTAGAAATGGATTCTTAAGACTAGCTATGAGACCAAATTCAAATAATTCAACTTTTTTAAGCCAAGAGAATTTGGCACAGGCAATTTTCTCCATTTTGTTACCGTACAAAACTGAAGGAACAGTTAGTTCCTTACCGGATAAATGGTTCTCTAAAAGTTTGGAAGCAGTATTCCCCTTATTTTTAGATGAAATAATTTTTTTTAAAGTAGTACCACTTAACCTAACTTTTCTCCCTTCTTTCCATTGATCTGATTTTTGATCTAATTGAGCTATGATTTTTGCTCTTTGCAAATCTACTTCAACAAATTCTTTAAAAAATTTAGCTTCTTCTGGAGATATTTTAGTATACTGGTTTTCATACACATTTGATACATTAAGTGTGTCTCTCAAAAGCTTATCAATTAAAATGAGAGAGTCCATTGTAGAGAAATCAGTTTGGCGGCGTTTACTTGGATTTTCAATAATTTCATCAACAGCTTCTACACTTGCAATGGTACTAGTAGAAACAGTACTTCTAGATTTGGAGTTTGCTTCATTCAAATTTACAAATTGTCTCAGATTTTCAGGGAGGTGTCTAGCACACATTGGCTCATATGGGAGACTAGCAAGCACTCTTTCTTCAAATTTATCTAAACTAGTAAGACAGAATGTTGGTTTATTAACTTTTCTAACACAGTCCAGATCTTTAATTTTCTTGGGTTGATAGCGAGCTTGTACGATTGCCTTCATTTCCCACCACTTTTGCGGCTGCAAGAGACTGTATCAGGAAGTTGGCATAATTATCCATATCTATTTACATAGAATAGGCCCGCAACTCCATGTTTGCAAAAACCTGAATTCCTACAAAAATAGTACATGTTACACTTATGTACTGAGTACTAAAAATAAAAATGTTTACCCGCTTTTGCACGAGCAGTAAACATTGTTAATGCTATGTTTTCGATCATCACGTTTAAATTTCAACTTTAATGAATGTGGCTCTCCATTTGGTTGGCTTGTTTGAATGACATAGCCTTCAATTACAACGAGACCATCCTCCTCGTTTGAATGGAAAAATTTCAAAGAAACTTTTGGGCTTTCTTTAAACATTCGTTCTCCCTCTTCTAAGGCTCGTGGTTTTTCTCCAGCATACTTGAAAATTTCAAGCATTGAGAGATTCACTAATAAAAAAAAATAGATTAAAATACAGCTACATACACCTCACTCTGAATATATTCTAAAGCTATGAAATGGATGGTTTATCTTTATAATAACAATAGAAATGAAAATCTAGACTTGTTCTAATTAAAATAGGATAATTAATAGTTTACATACCCTTTAGAGAAGTCATAATTATTCGATGAAAGTTGCCGAAAGTGTTACTTCAAACATTTGAAGGATAAATTAAATATCGCGTAATGGTGTAGTAAATATTCACCAAGGCCTACTCAAAGTCTTCAACAAAGTTTCATATCTCTCTAACACGACTAAAACTTCTACTGACAGTTAAAAAATATCAAATAAAAGTCTAATATACTTTTGTTAGACATGACATTCTATCAAACTTTCCGAAACACTTTAAACTAATGGTTACTCTATTTGGCCCATGGTTACTCGATGTTATAAAATCTAATACTTCTCTATAGAACCCCGTAACTCCCGGTACCCTGATCACCGAAGTGAAATTACACTCAGTGCCGATAGGTGGCATTACTGTAGTTTTCGGTGGCGAATAGTGAGAGCGCATGGTGATAAATTGTTCGGAATTGGTATTCAGCCCTGAAAATTGATAGACACGTGCCTTCAACTATACTCTCTACTACCTAATTTTTATTTTTCAAAAAAACCTCCTGAGAAAAAAGTTTATAAGCAAAAAACCCGCTTGTTGCCGAGGACGCGCGCATCTTCGTTTTTGTGAGTTTTTTTTTAAATTATTATTCTAAGTTCCCCCCCATCTCCACAACTTTACGAGTAAAAAAAAGGTAAATAACGTGTAGCTCGGTTGGTAAATATTGAGTATTTTTACGGTGATACGTGTCATAGCACTTAGAAGAACTTAAAACCTGATATGGAACCGCATCGAGATATTTTCTTTACTTGACGTTTTTTTACGATTTTACCTTTTTCTCCATAGGGAAAAATGGTAAATCGCGTGTAGCTCGGGGTGGTAAAGGTGATAAAGTTATGAATTGTTTATGGATGTACGGGTCATAGTACTACTTAAAAGCTGATATGGAGCCACATCGAGATATTTTTTTACTTTACTTTTTTCCTAAATTTCTAGGTTTTTTTTTAAAACTATCTGAGTATTACGTCTACCCAATCAATAAAAAAATCTTCAAATTCAACTGAAATTGTAAACGTTTATTACATACTATGTGCAAAGAAATATACTGACTATTAACAATGATGCAGTGTTGCATGGAATGTTCAAAATGGCGGTGCTCCGGTAAATATATATATATATATATATATATATATATATATATATATATATATATATAAATGTCTATTTTAAGTTAGTCATTTGATATATTCGCTTTTCGGTATAAATGTGAAATTTTAATTGTGTATTAGTTCTGCGTTAAAGCGCACGATTCCAAAAAAAATATTTTAATAAATTAAAAATAATTTTATTTTAATTATTTTTTTAATTTCTATATAAATAGAAAAATAAAATAAATATTTTCCTATTTTTAAAGGTAAATTATAGTATTGGCTGGATAAAAACATATAAAATCATATTTTCACCTGAGTTACAAATTTTAACAAGCAAAAAAAAGAAATTGACGTAGCAGGAGGTTGAAAGTTCAAGGAACTACATTTCAATTGAAAAGATAGCTATTTGAAGATCGAGATAATTTCCTGTTTATAGTAATTATTTTTATTTACGATTTTTGTATATTTTCGAGATCAACAGTTTTGAAGGTCGAGATCAACATTTTTGAAGGTCGAGATCAACATTTTTGAAGGTCGAGATCAACATCTTTGAATGTCGAGATCGACATTTTTGAAGGTCGAGATCAACATCTTTGAATGTCGAAATCAACATTTTTGAATCTCGAAATCAAAATTTTTTTAATCAATATCGAAATAATTTAGGGTCGAGATCGCAATTTTTAAAGGCCAAGATCCACATTTGTTAAGGTAGATATCGTCATTTACTCGACCAGTTTGACACCCCTAACATGAAACAATTTTCAACTCAATTAGACTTTTATATTCACCGCATCCTTCGAAGCCCAGCATAATGTGTCATTAATCGCGGTTTTAATATTTGGTTTTACAAATTTGAAAGGTAAACTTATTTGGTCTCATTAGGATTGAGTGAAGTTCAAAGTCGATTGAAGGTAGAGTCGATACCGTGACCGTAAATCCAATACCAGACACAAAAAAACCTATTTGTTAAAACTTATTTACACTTATTTACTTAAAATTGGAATTTAATCGATATTTAATTAACAAAAATTAAAATTTAATCGATGTTTAATTAATAAAAGTTAAAATTTAATCGATATTTAATTAATAAAAATAAAAATTTAATCGATATTTAATTAATAAAAATAAAAATTTAATTGATATTTAATTAATAAAAATAAAAATTTAATTGATATTTAATTAATAAAAATAAAACTTATCTATATTTTATTAATAAAAATGAAAATCGATATTTAGTCACATTGAGGGTAGAAAATCCAGTCAAGTGAAAATTATCAGATTTCTGGGTGTGAAATAAGTTAACATAATACTTAATACTTAATTCTCAAGCCTGTAATAAAATATAAATCTCGAAACTAAAAAAATAATGTGAACATTGTTAGAATATACAAAACATATGTGGCTATTTGAACGAAACTAGGTTTTTAGGATATCAGTTAAATTAGATTAGTAGTATTTATTTATTCATTTATCATCCATAAAATGGAAATTAAGTCCTTAAAAGCTAAATTGTTTTTTGAGATAAAATATAAATATGGTCCAATAACTCACTAACAAAATAAAACGAAACCCTAACCTTTTACTATGTAGCATGCTGTCAAAATTTCCAATATAATTGGAAAAATAAATTGTAACTGATATTTTTCGTCATGAAAGTAAGCTGGTAGTCATTCTGCCACCTAGGAGCAACAAACACAAGGAGAACGCAGCTAGCCTTTAAACACGCTAACGAAGGATTTTGTACGAATTTCATTGGACGAGCGTCACGAGCCTTTACGCTGAATGTTTTACGGGCGGGGGGGAGACAATTTCCGAATTTTCCCCTTCCGACGGCAGCAGGCGCTAAAGCGTCTAGCCAATGAAAAATGTACGCCAGAAAATTAACGACTTTTGACGGGTTGCGTTCTCCTTGTGTGGGGTGTTGTGTTTGTTGCTCCTAGCTGCCACTATAGCTTTAGACATTGTTTAGTCTATGTGTATGAAGTTTCGAGCATGTTCAATCTTTAATTCTTAAAATTTGAAAAGTTTTACAATATATAAATTTCTTGGTGGTTTGCATCTATAGCTATTAAAATAGTTAAAAACAATTTGCATACAAGCTCATTTTCTACCAAGGTCTATCATTTAGCGTAATCATATCTGGTAAATTATTAAAGTCGATTCTCTGACAATCTCAGTTAGTCTAGCTGTGTCAATACTCCCCAAAAATGTGACTTTGCCATATCTCAACCTATATACTGTTGTAGATAATATTAGGAGATATAAAATTCATTATAGAGACAGTGGAAGGTTGTAGCCGCGCTCGCGAAGTTCCTTTTAACAAATAAAAAAATGATTAGATTTGGCGAATTGTTTATGTCGATAACAGTAGCAAGTATGGTTATTTGGCTTACAACTGAATCGCTCTTTTCGTCACCGACGTTCGATATATCAAGTCGACAAATCATGTCACTCTTTCTAAGTTTTTCTCTGATTTACATCATCTACAGGATATGTACATGCAAAGAAGGTAAGCAATTCCTAAAAGGAATATTCACGAAAAATGTTTTTTTTTTAACATTTACCAAGGTAACTGCGGAAATACCGCGGGATATTTTTCGTTAGGGAATGGATGGAAAAGGCTACTTTGAGTTCGAGAATAGTAGGGAAAGGATTTCCTCTCTGTTCGTAATATACTTTGAGTATTGGGTACGATAAAATTGATGGCAAATGGAATGTAAATGGTTGGAAGACCATTATTTAAACGGAAAAAGCATGGGAATGGATATTGTTGAGGTGGGAAAGAACAGAAATGGTAAAGTAAATACGAAACTATCCAAAATCTAGAAAACACCACTATAAAACGGGATAATACCGAAAAACGTTCTCATTCAAGGATTTTAGCTCGGAAATATTAATTGTTTTTTTTTGTCCAAGTTTGTCAAAAACTTGCTAGCCTTGATTGCAAGGGCATCTCCTTCTGTTGATATTTATAATTAACGGTAATTTTGTTCTTTGGAAGGTAAATTATTCGCAGTGAAGGAGATTTTGGCTGAGTATTATTTGAAATTCGTCAAGCGCAAACAGAGATCTCGTCTGGATAACTACGACCATTTCAGCACGACAGACATCAAGAAAGTCAACATACTGCTACCCGACAAAGAGCAAGAATTGGAATACCGACAAAAGGACTATCAAGACGTAAGTTCCATTTCAGAGTACTTTATCGCAATACTCTTTGAACGCTTTAAGAGCTTTTTCAGGTCGCTTTCCAAACGTAATGTCACTTAGAAATGTAGCACTAACGCCAGTTAAGCGTTCCAAAACTAGCTATTTTAATGTCAGTTTATTCAAAGTAACGCACCCATCCCTTAGAAAACCGACGGTATTAAGCAGGATGATCTATTATCGTATAAGTTAAAATTTTTATTTACCATGGTTTAAAATATTAATTTCAAAATACCGCTTGACGAGGGGTCTCGAACCCGAAAGCTTCGGAAACATGTAAATTTTAACTGCTTTTAATAAAATCAAGAATACCATGAAGTATCAGTCATGCTTTAAACAACTATTAAATTAGGATGATCTATTAGCTTCTTTTGGGTAAAGTAGGGTACATGATATTATCCGTGTAAAGAAGAGATTTGCATTGAAAGGAAAAATTGTAACATTCCCATCTAATGTTCGTTTTAATATTTGTCTTTCAACCATTTCCATTCCATTTGGCATAATTCTTTTCTTTCCCGCCCATTCCCGAACGCAAAGGTATTTCGAGCAGAATGAAAGTCCATTCCCTCCCATTCAATAACCGCATGTTAACTTGTCTCGAGTACCCGGGAAAGGTAGTTGGGGTAGGAAAACGAGTGGCCAGCAGCGGTACGTAGAGAAAAATTGGGCATCGTCAGTCAATGATAAAGTTTGGGAAAAGAACGCACATGGAAAGAGAGATAGATCAAAATGAAATTTCCGTTCGCCTGTAAATATTTTGTTATAGCCGGTACCACGGAAGTTCATTTTGATCTATTTTATTAATTAGCCCCAGGATCTTTGGCGAATTGGAGAATAGACCAACGAATTTTGATTTGATTCCCTTTTCAGAAAGTCGAAGGATTATTTGTGTTCGGCTTCAATTCGAAGGGAGAAAGATTAGCGGCTCGCATCTCGACGAAGAACGACGAAGCTAGTGTCTGGATCCATCTGAAAACGAGCGATGGAAGATTGTTCGCCCTGCCCCGGGAAGAGACACGAAGGGCTCCAAGAACCGACTCCAGTTGCTTCGCCGCTGCCGGATTACGGGTCAGATGCATTATGCCCTTTCGCAAATGGAGAGTTTCGTTCAACGGAATGCTCAGGTTAGTCACAACGGATCTCTTAATATATACATTACATTGAAATATGTACCTTCGTTTACTCTAATGAATGAGTGTGTTAATTTATTCATAGAAACACGTGAATATATACGTAGCTATACCCTTCACGGCATCAGCCTGTCGCAGGGCGGGACTTTAAGTAGCGCCACACGGCATTGTCACTATTATACAGGGTCTTCTAAATTGATCGATTCAAGCGTTTATACCCGAAACGACTTAACTTAGAAGAATGATTTAATAAGTCAGTGTTATCACTTTAAATACTAAATGGTAAACCAACCTTTGAACGTTTAACAATAAACATAAACAAAAGCGGTAGACATGCCTAGGTCTAAAAAGATACTACGTCCTACAATCATCTACTCTTCTTCTTCATTTTATTTATTAATTTTCAAACGTTTTTTATCGAAAATCCGAAGTTTGAATTCCAACAAACGTGCACTTTTGTTATTTGCCTATTTGGGTTTCAAAAGGAGCTATTGCCTCCTACGGTCAACTTGTCGTCTTTCAAGCCCTCAAAAATTGGGGATAAATCAAAAGGGACGGTAGTCCCTATGCAAGGTCCGGTAGAGTAGAGCACCTACCCGTGCACTTGCTATATTATCTCGAGTCAGAATGAAGCCGATTTTACCCCCTCGTATCTCAAAAACTATAGGTCGTATCAAAACAAGTGATGTATCGTTTCAAAGGTTACAGGCACGCGACAAACATATACGAATTCCATCGAACAGGGTTGAGGCGACGTTTCGTAGTAATGGGGCAAAGTAAGGCTTAATTTTTCTTCTTCTTCTTCCATCTTCTCCTCGCAGACCGCTCTACAGCAAACACTACTAAACCGATTTAAATGAAATTTGGTATACAGTTTCAAAGTAAGCTCCCATTGGGTCCTGCCAAAGGAGAAGTTCATATCTGGTATAGTTCTTGAGCTATGGTGACAAATGTACAGTTCAGCGAGTCGGTAACGAAACCATGGAGTAATAATCACATAAGAAGTACTAAACCAGAGCGACCAGCGATTAAAAAAAATAATGCAAAAGGTTTGATGGTTGATTCTAGGTGAAAATGTGGCGCTGTGTTCGAAAAAATAGTCTTAAAGGTTAAAATGCCCACTATGACGGATATACTTGGAAACTATGTATGCAACGTATTGATAGGTGGATTGTAGGTAAAAAGGGGCGCTGAGTTTGACAACAATAGTCTTGCGAGTGTCAGGGTGGGGGTTGTCCGCCATAGGGCTTGTCGATAAATAAGTCCAGTTTATGACGTTTATGGGAATATAATTACAGATCTTGTCCTAGGGAAATAGATTAAACATTCGAATGCTACTGATTTATAGGTTGTTTCTAAGTGAAAGAGGTGCAGTGAGTTCGAAGTGACTCGCCAGTGTCAGGGTGGGCAGTATGCCGCCAGAGGGCGGTAAACGATGCCAATGAGTAATAAACACAGTTCAAAACGTGTAAAGTTTAAAAACAATCGTACAAGCTTATTTATGAACATTAAAAAATGAATTAAAGAGCATAATGACGTCACGTTTTCAAAAAATTAAAGTAAACAATATCTAAACGTACACCATGTTGGCGAAAGAGCTAGGCAGTTCTCAATATTCGAAATAGGTGAAAGTTCACTTTCCAATTTTGTTTATAAATATTATTTCCGCTTTGTTACGTTTGAAGGTATTATAATAACTTAACTTCTATTGTTATAAACAACAAGTTGGCAAGCCAAAATATACCTCTCCTCGGAAGAATGGTCCCTAGTGGTATTAATTTCTCGACACGACCCCCAAAGATATCTCCGCAATTCAGAGTTATTTACGAAAAACGTATTCTCGGTTCAAACCCTGCCCGGTATAAAATTCTAATTTTAATTTAAATGATTGAGACGAAACAATCGAGTTTAATTTATTCAGAATATTATAAATTAAGTAGTTACAACAGCGAGTTAGACTTACTAAAACAATGCACAACTGAATTTAACCCTTTTTACAGTACATGTTTATCAGTTGAATATAATACTAAGCAAATTTTAATGAAATAAATATCTACAGATGGTATTTGTATTTTTCTCGCTTACGAAATACTTGCCGCATCTTTAACGCTCATTTTATTTCAACACTCGTACATGTAGACTTCAAGTTGACGTTGTGACACATACCGCATGAAAAAGACCAATGCCGTCCAATTTCCAATATCATATAATGACTCGCACACCCAGGAAATCATTGACTGCGTTAGAAATCGTAGATATCCAAATATCCACACCAAATATATTTACAAGAAGCAAAAAAGCACAGAGAGCCACTTGACTAACCGCCAGCTCTTAAAGCAATAAACTTTAAATTATCAACTTTGAATTAACACAACTATATATAGGTCGTTAAGAATACCCGTAAATAAATAACAAAAAGCAACAAAGTGGACCACCCACAGGGTCTACCCTTTAACCCTCTTATCTCGGCTGACTGCGCTAAAACAAGATTTAACCTTTAAAATTTCATTCGTAAAAAAACCAGATTAGGCCTTCATAAATTCATTAATAAAAAAAGACTTTATTACCTATTATGCTTACGATGCGTGTCTTAATTTCAGTGAACCTAAGCAGCTATCGGTGGTTCTGTGGTAGAGCGCTCGACTGCCAAGCCGAATGGCCTGGGTTCGAAACCTGGGTGGCGCATTTGTTTTTAATCAATAGAGAAACGCTAAATTAGAATTTCTTCGATACAAAAATTTGAATTTCAATTCTATTTCAATTAAACCAAAATGTCGTAATATTAAATAAGCTTCCGATAAAGCTGAAGGTCTAATTTTCAATAAAGCGTAACAAGTGTCGGTGGTTCTGTGGTAGAACGTCCGCCTGTCAAGCAGGAGGTCTCGGGTTCAAATCCCGCCCGGTGCGATCGCAAATTGATACTAAGACGAATACCGTGTACAACTGGTGGAAACCCTGCCATTGGACGTTGAGAGGTAGCATTACAATCAGCACTCGGTCCGTCCCAAAGTCATTAAGAAGAAGTTGGAAAGAAAACGCCCATACAAACACAACAGACTCAACATGCACAACCATCAGAACACAAACTCAACACTCACAACCTACGCATAAACATTACAAAAACGTAACACACCAACCGTCACGACGGTGAGCGAAAAAACACCATCCAAACCTAACCGCAAATGAATCCGTTAACGCTCACCGTCACACGGTGGTTTTGCCAACCCTTCGAAAAACTGCGAACGCAGAGGTCTCGAGAAACTGCGTACGCAGTGATTACCCTTTGCCCCGAAAATGCGAACGCGTTCGCAGGCCTGACAGACCCACAGACCCACAGACAGACACGGTGATTGTATAACCCCTCCTAGGGGACTTTGTCCCCTCGGAGAGGTAAAAAGGCGTAAAATCGGCCCAAAAACCATTTGGTTAAAAATTGCAAGGTCCTTTAAACAAAAACGTCACGTCCTATATTACTTAAGGCCATAAAAGTAGTGAAATCAAATAACGGACAAGATCTGTAATTATATTCCCATAAACGTCATAAACTGGACTTATTTATCGACAAGTGATGTGCTCTGAAGTAATATGCTAGACCTTGCGCGTCCTAAGTGTTTTACTGAGTTAAAATCCTTTGTACAACCATAAAACATTTCAAAGAGAATGGCTAATATTAGAATCGCATTGTATCAAATATATTATTTAGATCGAAATACATTATCTACTTAATTTAAATTTACTCTTTTACCTTAAAACCATAATTAAATAAAGCAGACAAGTTGTTGACTGCAGTTATTACGTCATTGCAGTCAACCACTTGTCTGCTTTCAGTAATTGGCCAGTTTCAATAGTCACACCGCCATCAATCGATAATGTTCAGTACGGACAGTTTCAGTAATTTTATCGAGTGTTTTATTTTGTCTCGGCTGGCCAAGGTGGTACTTTGAGCGAGACAAAAATTAAACACGTGCCAACGTTTTTGTCTCTGCCAAGTTATGTTGATGATTATTGAAACTCGTTTACTATGCTTTTAAGGTAAAACAGTAAATGTAAACAGAGTAGATAATATATTTCGATCTAAACAATATATGCACCTATAAATAAAATAAACAAGCCGGGCCACGTTTTTCGAGAACGAAAGAAAAGTCGGGAGGTTGAAATGGTCCCGTGATTAGGTAATGCTGCCATCTACATCGTTTTTAGAAACTAATTATTGATATTTATCGTTACAGCTAAGCTAAGAAAACTTGTCTCTTCTAATATTAGTCATTCTCTTTGAAATGTTTTATGGTTGTACAAAGGATTTTAACTCAGTAAAACACTTAGGACGCGCAAGGTCTAGCATATTACTTCAGAGCACATCACTTGTCGATAAATAAGTCCAGTTTATGACGTTTATGGGAATATAATTACAGATCTTGCCCGTTATTTGATTTCACTACTTTTATGGCCTAAAGTAATAAAGGACGTGACGTTTTTGTTTAAAGGACCTTGCAATTTTTAACCGAATGGTTTTTGGGTGGATAGCCGTATTTTGACCTTAATTTCCTAATTGTTTATTAGCATTATCTTGCTATATTTTTCTTCCAAAAACGTATAATATTTCACGAAGTCAACGCGAACTTGCGAAGGTGCATGCTTCACACGAATAATATTTACCATAGAGAGATATGGATTGTCTTTTAAATTAATAAATAAAATTGGACTTTTATTGCCAGCATTTATTTATAAAATGGAACTTCTAAAATTTAGTCTGCATTAAAAAATTTCACCCATTTACCACGGTAACCAAGGAAGAAGTGGGGAACAGACTTCTATGTTATTTTAAGTTTTGGGGATGGTCAGAAATGGATTTGCCCCTGGTCGCGATACTCTGAATTTGGGAGTGGGAATTTCCGGATTGTTAAAGAATGGGTGGCAATGGGAATTTCTAGATTTGGGAAGAGTTTGGTTGTTCCCTCCATATCTATTAGAGCATTGCAACTGGGAAAATATTCCAGGTTTAATTCTAAAGAAAGTTATAGAAATAGTTACGTCAACACTCGAGAGCTGCCTGGAAACAGTTTTCTCGGTTTTTCTAACATTTACCAGGCTAACAGTGGGAATAACACAAGAATGGGCGGGTATCTCATTTTCAGTTAGGGAATGGATGGAAAAGGTAATTTTGAGTTAGGTATTGGAGGGAAAGGATGGTCGCCATACTTTCAGTTTGACAATGTGAATTTCAGTAATGGGCGGGAATAATAAAAATTTATGGCAAATGGAATGACAATGGTTTGAAGATAAATATTTAAATGTTAATGGAAAAGTTATTAATATCTTTTCAACGGGAATGGGTGGCAATGGTAACGTTTCTGTTTTCAAAACTATCTACCCTTTAGACTGTTATCCTTAGGATTTCAGCTCTCTCTTTATGACTCCTGCTGTCTCATTTTATAGCAACCATTTATTTTTTTATAGGGAATCAACTAAAGGTACAACCAGCAACGAGACTCACGATGTTCACGTGAAATTTAGTTTTATGTAAGTTTTGTAAAATAACATATTTGAAATTGGTGTTAAAACATTTCCGTTGCCAGATTAGTTTTAAGGACCTCACACACTCATAAACACAAAAAATTGGGAAACTAGCCCGAAATCTCGCGCAAACAAAAATTGTTATCTCTTCGATACAGCCCAATTCCAGTCAAAGAAAATCCCTGTTACCTGATGATTAAAGCAATGAACTAAGAAAGCAGTTCAGCCTTTGGTAGTGGCGTCAGGGATAGTATATACCTTTTGAACGATAATTCGAATAAAATAAAGAAACTTATAGCAGGAAGAATATAGTAGTAAGAATATTTATCGTCGTACATAATAGCGTATTACGAAGCAAAAATTTTACATCGTCGTACATTGCCTGCAGCCTAACGCTTTTTTTCCCCGCAATAGCGTTCCCAATCTAGGCAATTTTGGCGGAAAACCGCCTATTTGGCAGCGTCCCAATCCCTCTTTCAATATTTCTTGCCCCCCGGGGGGGGGGGGGGGGCGAAATAAAAACGGACTGGCTTTATTGGCAACGAATCTTCCAACTTTTCAATTTGTTTGAAATTAAAGATAAAAAATAAAAGAAAGGTGTACACTGGATGATCTGCGTTAGGTTTTTATAAAGTCATTCGTGAAATTTACAAATTACTTATTGTAGAAAATCAACTATTTTGAATGCTCTATCCCTAGTAACAATTAGAAAGACCCTCTTAATTACGTAACAAATACTAACACCTCAACTTAGCCTTAAAAACATCCGATTACTCGAATAAGCTGCTCTCTAAACTCGTCGAGTATTTGTTTTTTTCTATCCTCGTTGTTTCAAATTTCAAAGAGGGGTTTTTACAATTTTTGGGGGGCAATAAACGGTACCTACAAAGTTGTGGAAACAGTGGTTCATTTAAATTAAAGGAATATTTTTCAGAATTGAAAGTTACTTTATACTCGTTTTAAATTTAATTTCCTAATTTCTTGAATATAACCAGCTCCTAAGCAAGTACCCGATAACCCGACTCGTTAAAAATATAAATCGAGTTTTTTTTAGGTAATCGACTCGAATAAGAGAAAGTTTCCCCTTAATCAAGTACTCGATTACTCGACTAGACTTCAATATTACTCGACTCGAATACTCGATGAAAAAACATTTATACTCTATAACCTACTCGATTTTCTAAACCCACTAATCGCACAGCCCTGCTATTATAGGGTTGTTTAATGGGTTACACTTTAATTGAGGGTGGTTTGTTCTTCAAACGTAATTTCAACACTCAATATTTGAAGTATGCGCCAGCTTTATCTTGTAAATGACGACGGTAGATTTTTGAGAATATTGAAAATGAATCCAATAATGTTATTTATTCTTGTTACTAATTCTCGGTGGCGTTAGATTTTTGAGAATTATGAAACTGAATCCAATAATGTTATTTATTCTTGTTACTAATTTTCGCTGGCGTTGGATTTTTGGGAATTATGAAACTGGATCCAATAATGTTATTTATTCTTGTTACAAATTCTCGGTGGCGTTAGATTTTTGAGAATTATGAAACTGAATTCAATAATGTTATTTATTCTTGTTACAAATTCTCGGTGGCGTTAGATTTTGGAGAATTATGAAACTGAATCCAATAATGTTATTTATTCTTGTAACAAATTCTCGGTGGCGTTAGATTTTGGAGAATTATGAAACTGAATCCAATAATGTTATTTATTCTTGTTACAAATTCTCGGTGGCGTTAGATTTTGGAGAATTATGAAACTGAATCCAATAATGTTATTTATTCTTGTTACAAATTCTCGGTGGCGTTAGATTTTGGAGAATTATGAAACTGAATCCAATAATGTTATTTATTCTTGTTACAAATTCTCGGTGGCGTTAAATTTTTGAGAATTATGAAACTTGATCCAATAATGTTATTTATTCTTATTACTAATTGTCGGTGGCGTTAGATTTTTGAGAATTATGAAACTGAATCCAATAATGTTATTTATTCTTGTTACAAATTCTCGGCGGTGTTAGATTTTTGAGAATTATGAATCTGAATCCAATAATGTTATTTATTCCTGTTACTAATTCTCGGTGGCGTAAAATTTTTGAGAATTATGAAACTGAATCCAATAATGTTATTTATTCTTGTTACAAATTCTCGGTGGCGTTAGATTTTTGAGAATTATGAAACTGGATCCAATAATGTTATTTATTCTTGTTACAAATTCTCGGTGGCGTTAAATTTTTGAGAATTATGAAACTTGATCCAATAATGTTATTTATTCTTATTACTAATTCTCGGTGGCGTTAAATTTTTGAGAATTATGAAACTGAATCCCATAATGTTATTTATTCTTGTTACAAATTCTCAGTGGCGTTAGATTTTTGAGAATTATGAAACTGAATCCAATAATGTTATTTATTCTCGTTAAAAATTCTCGGTGGCGTTAGATTTTTGAGAATTATGAAACTGAATCCCATAATGTTATTTATTCTTGTTACAAATTCTCGGTGGTGTTAGATTTTTGAGAATTATGAAACTGAATCCAATAATGTTATTTATTCTTGTTACAAATTCTCGGTGGCGTTAGATTTTTGAGAATTATGAAACTGGATCCAATAATGTTATTTATTCTTGTTACAAATTCTCGGTGGCGTTAAATTTTTGAGAATTATGAAACTTGATCCAATAATGTTATTTATTCTTATTACTAATTCTCGGTGGCGTTAAATTTTTGAGAATTATGAAACTGAATCCCATAATGTTATTTATTCTTGTTACAAATTCTCAGTGGCGTTAGATTTTTGAGAATTTTGAAACTGAATCCAATAATGTTATTTATTCTCGTTAAAAATTCTCGGTGGCGTTAGATTTTTGAGAATTATGAAACTGAATCCCATAATGTTATTTATTCTTGTTACAAATTCTCGGTGGTGTTAAATTTTTGAGAATTATGAAACTGAATCCCATAATGTTATTTATTCTCGTTAAAAATTCTCGGTGGCGTTAGATTTTTGAGAATTATGAAACTGAATCCCATAATGTTATTTATTCTTGTTAGAAATTCTCGGTGGTGTTAGATTTTTGAGAATTATGAAACTGAATCCAATAATGTTATTTATTCTTGTTACTAATTCTCGGTGGCGTTAAATTTTTGAGAATTATGAAACTGAATCCCATAATGTTATTTATTCTTGTTAAAAATTCTCGGTGGCGTAAAATTTTTGAGAATTATGAAACTGAATCTAATAATGTTATTTATTCTTGTTACAAATTCTCGGTGGCGTTAGATTTTTGAGAATTATGAAACTGAATCCAATAATGTTATTTATTCTCGTTACAAATTCTCGGTGGCGTTAGATTTTTGAGAATTATGAAACTGAATCCAATAATGTTATTTATTCTTGTTACAAATTCTCGGTGGCGTTAGATTTTTGAGAATTATGAAACTGAATCCAATAATGTTATTTATTCTCGTTACAAATTCTCGGTGGCGTTAGATTTTTGAGAATTATGAAACTGAATCCCATAATGTTATTTATTCTTGTTAAAAATTCTCGGTGGCGTAAAATTTTTGAGAATTATGAAACTGAATCTAATAATGTTATTTATTCTTGTTACAAATTCTCGGTGGCGTTAGATTTTTGAGAATTATGAAACTGAATCCAATAATGTTATTTATTCTCGTTACAAATTCTCGGTGGCGTTAGATTTTTGAGAATTATGAAACTGAATCCAATAATGTTATTTATTCTTGTTACAAATTCTCGGTGGCGTTAGATTTTTGAGAATTATGAAACTGGATCCAATAATGTTATTTATTCTTATTACTAATTGTCGGTGGCGTTAGATTTTTGAGAATTATGAAACTGAATCCAATAATGTTATTTATTCTTGTTACAAATTCTCGGTGGTGTTAGATTTTTGAGAATTATGAAACTGAATCCAATAATGTTATTTATTCTTGTTACTAATTCTCGGTGGCGTTAAATTTTTGAGAATTATGAAACTGAATCCAATAATGTTATTTATTCTTGTTACAAATTCTCGGTGGCGTTAGATTTTTGAGAATTATGAAACTGGATCCAATAATGTTATTTATTCTTGTTACAAATTCTCGGTGGCGTTAAATTTTTGAGAATTATGAAACTTGATCCAATAATGTTATTTATTCTTATTACTAATTGTCGGTGGCGTTAGATTTTTGAGAATTATGAAACTGAATCCAATAATGTTATTTATTCTTGTTACAGATTCTCGGTGGTGTTAGATTTTTGAGAATTATGAAACTGAATCCAATAATGTTTTTTATTCTTGTTACTAATTCTCGGTGGCGTTAAATTTTTGAGAATTATGAAACTGAATCCCATAATGTTATTTATTCTTGTTACAAATTCTCGGTGGTGTTAAATTTTTGAGAATTATGAAACTGAATCCCATAATGTTATTTATTCTCGTTACAAATTCTCGGTGGTGTTAAATTTTTGAGAATTATGAAACTGAATCCCATAATGTTATTTATTCTTGTTACAAATTCTCAGTGGCGTTAGATTTTTGAGAATTATGAAACTGAATCCAATAATGTTATTTATTCTTGTTAAAAATTCTCGGTGGCGTTAAATTTTTGAGAATTATGAAACTGAATCCCATAATGTTATTTATTCTTGTTACAAATTCTCGGTGGTGTTAAATTTTTGAGAATTATGAAACTGAATCCCATAATGTTATTTATTCTCGTTAAAAATTCTCGGTGGCGTTAGATTTTTGAGAATTATGAAACTGAATCCCATAATGTTATTTATTCTTGTTAGAAATTCTCGGTGGTGTTAGATTTTTGAGAATTATGAAACTGAATCCAATAATGTTATTTATTCTTGTTACTAATTCTCGGTGGCGTTAAATTTTTGAGAATTATGAAACTGAATCCCATAATGTTATTTATTCTTGTTAAAAATTCTCGGTGGCGTAAAATTTTTGAGAATTATGAAACTGAATTTAATAATGTTATTTATTCTTGTTACAAATTCTCGGTGGCGTTAGATTTTTGAGAATTATGAAACTGAATCCAATAATGTTATTTATTCTCGTTACAAATTCTCGGTGGCGTTAGATTTTTGAGAATTATGAAACTGAATCCAATAATGTTATTTATTCTTGTTACAAATTCTCGGTGGCGTTAGATTTTTGAGAATTATGAAACTGAATCCAATAATGTTATTTATTCTCGTTACAAATTCTCGGTGGCGTTAGATTTTTGAGAATTATGAAACTGAATCCCATAATGTTATTTATTCTTGTTACAAATTCTCGGTGGCGTAAAATTTTTGAGAATTATGAAACTGAATCTAATAATGTTATTTATTCTTGTTACAAATTCTCGGTGGCGTTAGATTTTTGAGAATTATGAAACTGAATCCAATAATGTTATTTATTCTTGTTACAAATTCTCGGTGGCGTTAGATTTCTGAGAATTATGAAACTGAATCCAATAATGTTATTTATTCTTGTTACAAATTCTCGGTGGCGTTAGATTTTTGAGAATTATGAAACTGGATCTAATAATGTTATTTATTCTTGTTACTAATTGTCGGTGGCGTTAGATTTTTGCTTATACTGAACTAGCATTCGATTTACAACTACCAAAAATGCACTTTGCAAGTACGCTTTAAACCTATTGTTCGTCTTGCAGATGGATAGCATCTTCAACACCAATGGACACCCAAGACGTTCCAATTAGCACACTGGCCAAATATCTAGCGGGACAAACTTGGAAAGGATGGCTTCCCAACAAAGATTTGTAAGAAATTATTACAGTAACTTTCGCCTACCATTTTAAGATCGAATAAATTTACATATTACGCAGAATTCCACAAACCAAGAACTCCATCGATCAAGCTGGAAATTTAATGGGCACAGTGTCGATCAACGGCGAACCTGAAGTGGAAGTTCTTTTGTGGGGCGCCAGGCAGAGATTTTACGGTTGGTCCCAACCACCCTCACAGTTGATTTTAATTAAATTATACTGATTTCAATTCTTTTCACTAGGAATTGACGCTGATCAAAGTAACCGAGCCTTAAAATCAAAAGAATATTTATCCTATATGTCTGTAAGTGGGTCCTAGATTAATATTCTGTTTCAGTTATCAGAACCACCAAAGAAGAAGGCTTTTTTACACACGCGTCACTAGAGGGTGCGGTGGTTGGGAACCACACCGGGTGTCATCCACTTATATCGGTTCTGTTAGAAAAATCGTCATATTAAAGGTGTACGCGATCCCCTAGCTACACCACTGTGACAGAAGCGTAGTATGCGTAACATCTTCATTTTTGTATGTTATTATTACTACTGAACTAAATTGCTTAATTAAAATATTTTATCTAAAATTTTGCTAACAGTCAGTATTTTATTTTAAAGTTCAGTCATAGGAAAGGTAAAATAATAATTTAAATTGTTAGTAACACGACTATTTCATATTCTAAATTGTTTTCTGATTAGTTAACTACCTAAGAATTTTCCTCGAAAAATATTATTAGACGTTTTAAATATTATACTTGGTATTTGACGTACCTATCTAAATCTATTTGATATTCTATTCGAACCGCAAAATTTGCTAATGATTCTAGTAAGAAGTTGGATTGTTATTTTGAATGAAAAAGTTAAACGTATATGGTTGTGCTAAAAATGTATTTTGAACTACTATGTTGGTGTTACAATGGTTTTTTGAACTATTAAAGGAAGGCGAATATGTTCACGTTATAGAAGAAAAACACCGGGACACTGATAAAAGGTAATTTTAAAACCATCTTACCCTTAAAGGGCAACCCTGATTTGTGCATCTCATGGTTGAAATTTGCAGACTACTTTATGGCTACATAGTTTTTTCGAATTCTTTGGAAACTCCATTGGGAAACATCTCAACTGAGGATAACGCTGAAGAAACCAAAATAATGTTTAAAAAAGGTTCTGTAGTTAATTATTTTATTAATATCTGATTGAATTGAAGTGATATCTAAATCCTCAAAACAAAATCCTAGATAAAAACGACTTTGAATTGATCATAAAAAAACCGAAAGAAACGTTCGAACTAAGAACTGAGCGAGACTTTGGAAAAGTGACAACTCTCGATATCTCAACAGCTAAATTGAACCAAGACGACCAAGGACACTCTATCATTCTGGAAAGTTATTGCGAGTTAGTACCACACACGCATAAAATATGCGCATATAATGTCTTACTCATGACATAATATCAAAATATCAGTAATACATAGGTTAGGTTCAGTTTATAAGCAGACCGATTCACAAATAGATTGCAGAGAAACTATCATTTAGAGGAAGTTATTTTAAGGTTAGACTATAATGTTTTTATTTGAACAATTTGGCAGTAAATTATTATTAATTTCTTAGAAAAAGCTACTTCTAAAACTATTTTAATCGAGATTCTGTAGAGATTTTACATAATAAGAACCATTTTACAAAATACACTTTACATTGCTTTTAGATAACTCAATTTAATAATTTCAGATTGGTGGTTATTTAGTTTTACAAATTGTTATCTCCAATTTTGTGGTATGTAAAACAGCACTGTTGGAGCACGGGTAGCAACACAAATCGACCGTGATGCTTCACAGTACAAAGTTCAAATTGAAAATGAATTAGACATTAACCTTAATTTCCACTAGCGTGAACCACAATGTATGTTTCTTTACGCGTATAAACACGTGTGCACGTGTAATGCTTAGATTCCACTAGCGCGAATCACATCGCATGTTTCTTTACGCGTGTAAACACGTGTGCACGTGTCATGCTTAGATTGCACTAGCGTGAACCACAATGTATGTTTCTTTACGCGTGAAACAGGTGTGCACGTGTCATGCTTAGTTTCCAGTAGCGTTCAGAACGGCACAATGTTCAAGTTTGGCACGAATAAACTTTTTTACGCGCGTAAAAAAAAATATTATGCTTCGTTTCCACTGACAGGATACGTCACTCATCAATGGGTAGTGCCGAAATTTCTTATGCTCGTATTGGATGCTCTCTCTTAGAAACTAAGATTACCGAGCGATAGGAAACCAAGCTTAAAAGTTGAGTAACAAGCCGTTTCGTGCGCTAGTGGAAACCAAGCATTAGGCTTAACGAAGCTTTTAAAACTCAGCGCCCGAATAAAACCAGCTTTTAAACGTTCTAAAAAGTTTTACTGCGGCCAGGTTACATTACATTGAATATAACATCAGGTATTTGGCGCCACTGTAAAGGGAAATTTGAAAAATTGAAGGGTCTTACAAAAAGATTGCTTTGCAGGTTATATTATCTTTAAGATCTGTTGCACAGTAAATACTCCATTAATTTTATTCAAATATTTGTGACGCAGAACTGCCTTGAGTTCGAAAAGAGAAAGAATTCCGCGACCGTTACCCGCCATCAATAAGAAGTTGATTTTAAAACTAACTGACCAAGATTGCCAGAGTGTGGACAGCACCGGTGGAAAGGGATCTTCCTTGGCTCAACTAACGCAATTTTCAGAGGATAAAACTACAGTGGGTTCAACATATACGGCTTGCTCAAAGAACTCTTCCAATGTGAATTAATTCATATACTTCCAGTTTTCGGTCCCCAAAGGATTTGTCATCACGACCGCCGCCTACGAAACGTTCCTCGATCATAACCGGATCCGCGAGAAACTCACAAACATCGGCTTGCAGGATGTTGCGTGGTATGATCCAAAATTGTTTTGAGTTTTTACTTTTATTTTAAATAAAACATTTGATGGTATTTTCAGGAGTAATAATAACAAAGACTTGAAAGACGTTTGCCAAAGGTATCCACAATCTTTATAGCTCTTCAGATTTGCTTTGAAATCAGAAGTATAGAATATATCTCGTACGTACATATTGAAAATGTACTTTCACAGTCTTGAGGCAGTTTTAAATGGGCATAATTCGCGTAATTGGCGTGCATTACTTTACATGACGATGTAAAATGTGCCAATTATACGTCGTATGGATATTTACTTATTAATAAATAACATTTTCTGGATGAAATAGCTATAGAAAGTTAGTATATGATGTTTTCTCCAGAAACGCATTTTCAATTATCAGAGGCAACCTGCAGGGCCGTGCAGAGGTATCCTGGGGCCCGGGGCAAACTTACTCGCGGGCCCCTGAAAACTTTTCCCAAGTTATCTTGATTTGCACCCCCCCTTGAGCTTCTTCGATGAGCCCTACAGCTACGGGCCCTCCTCGTGGGCCCTTTTCGCCCGGGCCCTGGGGATTTTGCCCCCCCCCTGCCCCCCCTCTGCACGGCCCTGGCAACCTGTAAAGGTACATGTTTCAATCGAAGAAGATTAGTAGTGTACAGGGTGTTTCAAAAGGTGATGCACAAATTTGAAGGAGTTGTAGGGGGTGAGTTGAGAAGTATGATTTTTTTTCCCATTTTCCTACGATGAGTTAAAAGAGCGCCAGAGAGCTTCAAAGTGTGGCCTACTTGCCCCTGAAAGTAGGCTGCAACACGCGCAAAACCAAGCAGCAGGGACTTCAAATACTGTTTAAGTTTACTTTTTTACGCTGGTTACCTCGATTTGTTTACAAAGTCCTTATTTACCTAGATCGCACGAACCCAAACCTTAATGTTCGCGTTTCTCCGCTGCTTGGTTTGCGGTTGTTGCAGCCTACTTCCAGGGGCTAGTAGGCCACACTTTGAAGCTCTCTGGTGCTCTTTTAACTCATCGTAGGGAAATGGGAAAAAACAGGCATACTTCTCAACTCATCCCCTACAACTCCTTAAAAATATTTCATAACCTTTTGAAACACCCTGTTAATTCTGAAATTGCAATTTTAAATTACGTATGTCATAAGCAACATAAATAATATAGGTATGACTAATAGTAAAAAAGTCACTGAACTAATTTTCAAAGTGATTGCTCTATTAAGGTTTAGTTTGGCACAGAGTGTCTGAATATGTCCAAACAATTTCGTTAATTAAAATTAAAACAAAAGGAAGTGT
This sequence comes from Leiobunum rupestre, assembly GCF_980474605.1. Classification (NCBI taxonomy): domain Eukaryota; kingdom Metazoa; phylum Arthropoda; class Arachnida; order Opiliones; family Sclerosomatidae; genus Leiobunum; species Leiobunum rupestre. The sequence goes on from NC_143386.1 coordinate 33,602,837, forward strand.
TATTCTTATATTACATATTTGATAGAACTAACTCATCGGAGTGTTTTAGGACTGTAGATGAGATATCAAAAATGGAACTTCCGAACACGCTCGTTGTGAGAATCGAAGAAAGTCTGAAAGAATTCGAGGAATCCAGTTTGTTCGCGGTCAGATCTTCGGCATCGGGAGAAGACTCCGAGGAAATGTCCGCAGCTGGACAAATGGACACTTTCTTGGGCATGCGAGGAAAAGATGCCGTAAGCCGATTCAAAGACATTTCTTATTATTTGAAATAACTTTATTAATCAGTAGTATTTCATTTTCAGATTGCAAAAGCTGTGGTGAAATGTTGGTCCTCACAATTTTCTCATACAGCTATCCAGTATAAAAAGTACACTTCATTAAGATACAACTTTTAACTTACGGGAAAAACAACACCATAGCAGCTAGGAGCAACAAACACAAGGAGAACGCTAAGGCAGTGTTATGTACAAATTTCATTGGACGAACCTTTACGCTGAACGTTTTAAAAAAAAAGAGGGGAAGACAATTTCCGCATTTTCCCCTTCCGACGGCAACAGGTGCTAAAGCTTCTAACCAATAAAAAATGTAGACAAGAAAATGCACGACTTCTGACGGGTTGGGTTCTCCTTGTGTGGGGTGCTGTGTTTGTTCCTCCTAGATAGCAGTTCGTCTGCCAACTTCTAGCTATGGTCTCGGCCTTTAAAGGGAATAGAACCTCAGGAATTTGATGTGGAATAGTAACATTGCATAATGCATATTCCTTTTAAAACTCCTAAAGCTGTTTGTCAATTTTGAGAGTAAACATCTGCTTTTTTTACATTTGAGAAGCACGTGGTAGCAAACCGTAGTAATCACGTGTAGTCTTTGTTTAAGCTCTAGTCTCTAAGAAACATTAGTTATTACAAAACCAGAGTGGCCCTTTAAGTCTTGTTGATAACGTACTAGTAAGCGCCGCTATTTTGAACAAACCATGATCGGCAATACTGATTTCATGGTAGTTTATTAATCGATAATATATTGTCTTCACACCTAGTTATGGCCATATAAATACCATTTCTTCTTGGTTGGTTTGCTAAATGCAGACCCAGAAGGTTATTTTTATGTACATAACCCAGGTAACCTACGTGAAAAGAGTATATTTTCAAATATAACAACATTATAAACTTAGGGAATATTAACACAATCGTTATTACAATGATTTGTTTAAAAATTTTAACCGATAAATGAGTAAGATTTAATAAAATACGCGAATAATTAAAAAAGTCTATAAATAAAATGGATAAAAAAGCTAAACCCGAAAAAACATTTGGCCGTCATGCCTCCATACTCAAAAGAACTGTGGTAGCAGTCTGTAGTATGACCCGGCCACCTGAATTAATGGCATTAAAAGTCCTTTGATTACTTGGGCCTAAGGTGTTAGCTTAGCTTATTATTCCATTTACATAACTGCGAGTCGACAGTGTATGACGGACATAGTGAGGGAAATTGTTTGTAATTAGTTAAACTTAAAAATGATTAGTAAATTATTAAAAGCAATGACTGCTCTCCGAAAATATAACCTTATTTCGATATCAGAGGTTATCTAATGCCTACCTTTTTACAGACAAAATGGGCAAGAGTTGAATTCTCCGATGGCGGTGGTGGTGCAAGAGATGGTAGCCTGTGACAAAGCTGGTGTGATGTTTACGTGCAATCCCGTGACTGGAAACCCCCAATTCCTCACGATCACCGCTAACTACGGGCTTGGAGAAGTAATTACACAATAAATTACATACGTTTATTTACGATACGTGTGCAACTCCATAACTCGGCCGCCTATTACGTGTTGGGCAGAAACGTTATTTTCTTCATAACAAAGAAATATCATTTAAGATATTTTCGAATTATACTCGCGAATGTACCGTATCCACCCAACACGCAATCTGTATGTCGTACAAATTTGGGAAATTGAGGGTTTTCTAAAGCTCCGAAATGTGTTTAGAGTGTTGTGTCGGCAACAGCAGAACCAGACACCGTGATTGTCAAAAGAGACACGGACGGAAACCTGGCGGTGAAATCGGAACAGATTGGTCGGAAGACGAAGATGACTACCATTTCCGGTAGGTTAATAAATAACGCGATTGTGAAATACAGGGGTGACCAAATTTACAAACTAAAAGATAGCCATTTTGGAGGTTTATATTGCAAATTACAAACGATCGCCCATTTTGATCCATCTTTAGTAAAATAATATTAGCTGTAGTAGTGTTGTTAAGTTTCCTGGAAAACATAATGCGGAAATATTTACAGAAAATTTTCCGAATTGCAAAAAATGTTCCGCAAATCGGAAAAATAAAAAAATTAAACATAAATTACCTTTTAAGGGTTTTTAATTTTTAAACTTTTTATCGATATTAAATGTCTAATAACAGTAAACATACTACAAAACATGTTATAATTTAGTTATAAGTAGACACAATAATGACTAACCATTTAGGATAATAGAAAGTGTGCTATTTATTTATACAAGTAGAAAAAGTAGTAAAAGTTTAGGTACAGCAGAACCGATGTGTATGCCGTAAATATTATAAAACGATACTAAAGTAGTTATTCATGAATTTATTCCCAACAAAACATTAATAGTGTTACATTGTTAATCAGTTTAAAGCTAGTCTAGAGGTTTAGTTTTACTTTAAGATTCGAAAAAATTAGGCGAAAATGCCGCTTTATTTAAATTTGCAAACAATATTAGACTAATCATGGAATGAAAACGTTTTTTATTTTTTTCGAAAAAATACGGAAAATTAAAGGCTTGGGTCATTTTGCGGAAATTTTCTGACTTACAACACTAAATTAAATTATGTCCGACTTACATAGCAGCTGTAGTAATTATCTGTTTTCGGTAATCCCAGTTCCTTAAAAATGACTTTATACTTAAATATGTGAAGCCTTTCTATGCAAAGATATAATTAGTTACAAACTGATCCAATATCTCAATTGAACCGAAATTCAAATTGAAACCATGTTACTCTTATTATTATTTTCAGAAAACGGTGGTGTTGCTGAACGGGATGTCTCGAACTCCGAAACCTCTGTTTGTTGCCTAACGAAACACGAATCTCTGGATTTGGCGAAACTGGGACACCAGCTGGAAGAAGAGTTCGGTTGTCCCCTCGATATCGAATGGGGAATTGCATCTGGAAAAATATTCCTGCTTCAGGTGAATTATAAAAACAGTTGTAAGAATATCCTATTCGCACAAGGAAATATTTTGTTTGTAAACACAGTTTTTGACCCATTTTCGTTTACACGCTTCACGAAAACTTGTCGAGATTACGCTCGTTAAATAGTGAACTAAATTACTCCTAATTTTTTAAAAACTTTCATTTCTATATTAATATCGGATGGTGATAATAAAATTTTCGTTTATTAGTTTTCAATTAAAATGATTTGTACGAAATTTATTCCATTTAACTATTTGGTCAGCCAGAAACACCGGCATTGTTCAAACATCGCTCGAAAAATATGTGCCCAATAAGTTGTGTTAAGCCGTATTCAAACGAGACAACATTGTTGGTCAATACGAGTCGCAAATTAAGTTGCTACGTGTTAATTGATGGCCAAGAAAACGCTTTTGTAGACCAAGTTCGGACGAACGGCTGGTTTTAATGGCTGAGACTTAGCTCAAAACATTTAAATCAAATACTTTTCATACACATTTTTTTCATTACAAAAACAAAATAATATTATTAAAACTATTAAAACTAAATAATGCTAGTAAAACTAAATAATACTATAAAACTATTAAAACTAAATAATGCTAGTAAAACTAAATAATACTATAAAACTAAATAATGCTAGTAAAACTAAATAATGCTATTAAAACTAAATAATGCTATTAAAACTAAATAATGCTATTGACACTAAATAACGCTATTAAAACTAAATAATGCTATTAAAATTAAATAATGCTATTAAAACTGAATAATACTAATATACTATTATAACTAAATAATACTAATATACTATTAAAACTAAATAATACTTATATACTATTAAACTAAATAATACTAATATACTATTAAAACTAAATAATACTAATATACTATTAAAACTAAAAAATACTATTAAAACTTAATAATACTATTAAAACTAAAAAAATACTATTAAAACTTAATAATACTATTAAAACTTAATAATACTATTAAAACTAAAAAAGTACTACTAAAACTAAATACCTTTATTGATATAAATGGACATATTTGGTAGTAGAAGAGGTATTTTTAAGAGTTCTGAGCAATTTCGTCTAACGTGTGAGAACGAAAAAGCCGTGTTTTCGAACAAAGTTGGACAAAAAGTTTGGCTCGTGTGAATAGACATTTAGTTAACACAATGGCTAACTATTCCTACATTAGTCTAGGCCCGTTACGACGTTCGACCGAGAAACCGACTTCGAAATCATTCACGAAACTGATGTACACCTTCGATGTGAGAAAGAGTGCATGTCCAAAGCTAACGTCGGGTAAGCTCTACCTTACGGTCCTTACTTGAGTTACTTTAACCGAAGTGACCTTATTTGTTTGTGCAATATCCTTAATATATAGAGAAGTAATGCCCGGAGCTATGAGTGAATTAGGAGTTAATTTTCTGTTTAAACTTCTTGAGCTTTCAATGCAGGCAAGTATTTAATCAAATTCCTACCCTTCCCAATGTACAAGTTCCACCCTAAAATATATTTTAACGATACTTCTACGGTTCAAATTTCATACTTTACAATTATGAAAAACAAAACGCGTTTTTATGAAGTACATTTATAAAGTAAAGTTTTTTAAGTACCTAAATTTCCAAGAATTCACGCCAATAGTACAGAAAATTTTAACACACTAAACTGTAGTGTAACTGAAAGGGCCACAGAATCGTTTAAAGATTATTCCTGAATTTCAGCTAGTTCTTTTTCTTGCGTACATTATGATAGCATATACGGCCAATGAAATTTGGGAATTTTTCAAGGTTATTTCCGAAATTCAATGGTTCTGTGGAATTTTAATCGGGTGTATTGATGCATAAAAAACATTGAAAGTTAATCTTCCTGTATATGACTGCTGATGCATCTTTTTAGAACCATTTCACGAGGAAGGATCAAACGACCATCAATCCATTTTTACAAAAGAACTTAATTTTGTCCTCCAAACACGTCCTATTCAACGTAACAGACGTATGTATTGGTAACACAAAATTGATTTATAAAATTTAGGAATGCTAATGTGCATAATAAGTACCGTTTTCCCACAATTGTCAGATGCTGTACAGATTTCAAAGTAGTGAAGGAGAACTCAATGCCTTTACGAAAAGCTACATAATTTCCTTTTTTGGGAGACTTATTAGCGATGATGATTTGAGAGACAGAGCTGTTAGACGAAATAAGTTCTATCCAACGATTAATAGCAAGAAAAACATCATTTACCTAACTAGGGTACGTGAAACACCGCTTTCGTATTCTCGTTCAGCGCCATCTAGAATAAAAAACAGCGTTAAAATAGAACCTCTAATGACATTCCTGAAAATGTCTGTTTCCCTAGAAGCAGTTTATGAATCGCTGCATAAGTCCAGGATCTATAATTATTGGTTTATTGTAAATACAACGCAATGGCCGATTCCAAACATTAAGCAATAACTATCTACTTCAGTAGACTGTAACCGTATTCAATGAATTCTTTAGTGTTAAGAGTAAATACGATATCGGTCGGTAATTTTAACGAACTGCGTATTTAGTGGATCTGAGCTGAAACACACACGTTTACAACGCTCTTTTCTTTATAAAATGTGGTAGGATGTTCTGAGTTTGAGCAAACGCCTGGCAAAATCAGCAAAATTCATTCACCAGTACCACATGGATATTGACCAAAATCTTCCCGCGAAAGAATTCTTCCACGAGCTGCTGATGAAGATCTTTGATACCGCCGTGGTTAGTCACAATTTTATCTTTACATTTTAGTGTTCTTGGTATACTCCCAGTTCAAAATAATGATTTTTACCCTCACAGCACACATCTTGTCACGGTGAAGCATCATTTACATCATCATTTTATGGACTAATACTGCTTTCGACTTTATCCAAAGCTAATAAAAGTAAGCTATTTCAGTTTAGTTGAAATTATCTGAGCATATCGCGACAACACGCAAAAGCTATATAGAGTATTATTACTTCACGTGACTCGAAAACATTAAAAACCTTTTTATTAATTTTAATTAATTATAATGATATTTAGGAAAAAGTGTTCGTATTTTAAGTTCAATGATATCTAGATCTATAGTTCCAATTTTCATTTGGTTTCATAACTGCATCACAAGATAACAGTGAATTTAATAGTAATATAAATATTTAAATTAAATTCATCCGGGCTCTTTAACCACATTTATAATATGTTTTTATTCAGATATCAGATCAGAAACGAAATGAAGTGAGATAATGCTTTTTTCAATTAACGTCACTTTAGTACAAAATAGAAAATCCTTTCTCCAAATGCGTTTATTATTTATGAATAAGAGAACGTAATAGCAGCTGTTTTTAATAGTTTGTTAAATTTAAAACCAGGTGATTTAACGTATTTAGATGAGGCTAACAGAAGCAGATACCAGATATTAGTTTAAAAGTTAGAAATAGGAACCTTTACATTTATTTATTGATTTACAAATTTTTCAATACTTTCTAATCTGTTCTAACAGCGGCTTAATAGCAGCTCCCATAAAAAGTTTGTGTTCTTAAGACAATGTTGTTTATTTGTAGATGAGTGGAACGAGAAAGTATTCAGCGACTTTGCCACATTATTGTCCACTTGTAAAGATGTTGAAAGCGCAGATGTGCCATTTGCTCTGCAAGTAGGTTAACTCGTACTGACAATGTGAGTAGCATTTCAATAAAATTGCCCTGCATTCAATTTATTTGTCTATTAGGAATTAGCAGTTTCTATCGGTAATTGCATCGATGCTGAAATCTTTCGTACCATGTCATTCGAGGTAAGTTCAACGTGTATCATGGACAATAGCAAAGTCTGCTCTTTATAATTAAAATAAGTATATCAGTTGCAAATTGTTGACAGTAGGGCTGTGCGAGTAGTGGTTTTATTCAATCGAGTCGGGTTTCGAGTATTAATAAATTTTTCATCGGGTAGTCGAGTCCGGTAATATTTTGATCCGAGTCGGGTTGTTGAGTATTCGATTATTTCCAAATTTTTCTTGTTCGAGTAGTCAAGTAATAAGAAAAACCCGTTCGAGTACTCGAGTACTCGAGTTGTTATAAAAATCATTCGGTACTTGATTAGTCGACGAGTTCTATTCGAATAGTCGAGTAATTAAGAAAAATTTAAAATAGCCTACTAGTTACTACTTAAATGGATGTTAGGTAACAACTAACAAGTTAAAAAAGATAAAAATAATTAACAAAACGCTAAACTAAAGAACATTACTCAGGCACTCACGGCAGAGATAATTCCGAGCTCTCTTAAAACCAAAACCAAAACTTAAAAACTTATATACGAATCCAGCCAGCCAATCACTCAAGGTCATTGCAAGGGATGTTCGTTTGTATGAAGGCAAATTTCTGATACTCGATAATCGACGAGTATTTACAATTTTCTTATTTGAGTTCGAGTTTGAGTATCTGGCCTCAAAAATCGTCGGGTACTCGATGCTGATCGAGTACTCGCACAGCCCTAGTTGACAGTCATCTCAGAGTTCTTTGATTATATACACTTTATGTATTACCATGGTTATAAGTTGGAACTACAGCGGAATTAATTATAAATGTAATACTTTAGGATGCTTTACAATGGTTGAGATCTTCTGGCTCGAAAGCCAGCGAAGATTTTCACAAGTTTCTTAATAAACACGGTCATCGATGCGTCAAAGAGGTAAATGCATCTTGCAATATCCGTAATATTACCTTAATTAATACACGTTTTAATTGCTTTAACACTGTAGTTTGACGTCTTATCTGAGCCGTGGAGAATTAATCCCAAACCATTGGTGAAGAGTTTACAGGTAATGGATGTTGATCCAGCTTTATTGCAATTTTACCCTATACGATTCTTAAAAATTCAAAACGATTTCATTCGGTTACTTATAGTGAGAGCGCATGGTGATAAATTGTTCGGAATTGGTATATAGCCCTGAAAATAGATATACACGTGCCTTGAACTATACTCTCGACTAGCTAATTTTTATTTTTCAAAAAAACCTAATGGAAAAAGTTTATAAGCAAAAAACCCGCTTGTTGCCGAGGACGCGCGCATCTTTCAAATTTACACTCTAAGTTGCACCGTATCTCCGCAGCTTCGCAAATAAAAAATGGTTAATCGCGTGTAACTCGGGTGGTAAAGGTGGTAAAGTTATGAATTTTTTTACGGTGATATGTGTCATAGTACTTCTTAAAACCTGATATGGAACCACATCGAGATATTTTTTTTACTTGACGTTTTTTTACTATTTAACCTTTTTCTCTAATTAGGTAGTCGAGTCCAGGAACGTGTATATCAATTTTCAGAGCTGTCTACTAATTCCGAACAATTCGGGTGTTTTTGTAACCATGCGCTCTCACTATTACGTTTTGAAATGAAATTATTATTTATTCCTTAAATGAAGTTGAAAGTTTTTAATTCAGTGTTTTTGTGTATATGTTTTCTCCTCAAAGGGAATGGTCTTAGGAACTCAGAAAGAGGGAAAGAGGAAATCTGAGTTGAAGGAAACTATAAAGAAACTGAAAATTCCTTTAAGCTGGAAAACAAAGCTGTTGTTGAGAATTGTGGTTCCTTTTTGTCAGGCTGCGGTGGGACGCCGGGAAATGTCGAAAGTATGAGATTTCGAAATAAATACATTTTTCTCACCAAACTTTAAAAGCACCACTCACCTAGTAGCACAGATTTGATGAAAATGAGGCAACATTTTATTGAAATCTTTATAGTTAATTACACCAAAACAAATTTATAAAGTAGCAAATCCTCAATACACAATCCACACCATTTACTATTTGACTTAAATCGTTTTAATTACTAATAAAGTAATCAATTTACAATTATGGAAAGGCGAATAAAGTTAAGATAAAATAAAAAACATTTAGCCTTAAATAAGTGCAGTGAAGTTTTCAAAAAGGAAATATATTTTCGACATCGTTTAAAAATAAGAGATTTATAAAAAATATATGTTATTTTAATGTTATTTGGAAAATTATTGCCACAATTGAACTATGCCCGGTTCACCATACTTTCAATGAAAAAATGGTCTAGTTATATCAGAAGAATATAAAGAAACACGAAGTGGGTACATCGCATTCGCGGAATACTTCTTGTGACTATTTCCATGTTTTTTGGCCATTGTAGGAGCTAGACCGACTTCTTCTTTCCTAAAAGACTTCTGCTGCTAATAAATGTTTTAAAAGTAATAAACTATTAACTTTCTTTCACAGTCAGTCATGATTAAAACCGTCTACCACTTTCGTCAGCAGTTTAGCGTATTGGCAGCTAAAATGGTGGCCGAAGGCAGATTACCGGACAGCAGTCTGCTTTACTTCCTCACTGTGTACGAGATTGATCAACTCTTCAACACGAGATCTCCGAAGCTAATACAAAAGTAAACACTACTTTAGTTCACTGTTTTAGCTCAGAATAATGTGCTATGATCTTCTGTTTCGCTACTAGCTAACAACATCATGTGCTTCAAAACCGTTTATGAAGTTAGATGACCATTTATATTTATATGGTTTTTGAATCGAGATTTTGAAAATTGAACACCTATTGGCGATGATAAAGGAAATACTTAGGTTATAGAAAAATGCACTTAGGGTTAGCTCAATTTAATTTTCACTGCAACTCTCTTGTGGCGAAAATAAAAATTTAAACCAACGGTCATCTTGGAGCAGAAAACACAATAATTCCCAAAAATACGCGAGTTCCAAGACAATTTTTATAGTCTAGAGCCCTTGGTACCCGCAGTCATCCAAAAAGAAGTGCTCTTTTACCCCCTGTCGTAAAAGCTCACAGGGGAGTCATTCAAAATTGTCTTGGACATGTGCTCTCCTTGTGTTTATTGCTCCTAACTATCACCATATTTAACTTATAAGTATGCCTCTGCATAGCATTTCCATAGAAATGTTTTATGAAACCTTGTAAATGAAAAATTCCTGTATTCCTTGTGCCATTAAAAAGGTTACCATGGAAACCAATCTCGTGATCGAGAAGCGCGATTGTCAAAGACAGCAACGTGCGAGGAATTTTGCTGGTTTTCAATTTCCACTCAATTGATTTCCGTTGTCCATGTTTAAAGTTAATGAGTTAGAAGTGACGCAATTTACGTAAAAGGTTTCTTTAAAAAATATACCTTTATGTCATACTTATGAGTATGTTACATTAATTGAACTAAGCAGTAAAATATCGGTTCCTTTGTGAAATGGAGAACGGTTGAAAAATAATCTATTTTTTATCTTACATTACTCTCTGTTATAGAGCCTCAAGGAGGAAGAAATTGCATCCTTTGGTAGATTCATACAGATTTCCAGAAATTATGAAAGGCTTCGCCAAACCAGTAAGCTTCAACCGCCCGAAATGATATTGGAATAGTCAAATTACTCAATTTATTTTTGCAGGTAAATGCCGAAGATTCCATAGCTACCTTTGAAGTGGCCGAAGGAGGATTGGTCATGAGAGGGACACCGGTCAGTCAAGGGGTCGTTAAAGCGCGTGTCAGAGTGGCGAATAATTTGGAAGAAGCCGCTTCTATCCAGGTACTTGAACTCATTTATTTAAAACTAATCTTTTAGAGTAACAATTTACAAAATGAAAATGTGTTATTAGGCCGGCGAAATTCTGATAGCCTACAGTACTGACATTGGATGGAGTCCTTACTTTCCCATCCTTTCCGGAGTCGTCACGGAATTGGGTGGACTAATCTCTCATGGTAACATTCCTTATTATTGTTAATTTGAACATGCACAATTCCCGAATGATAAAAGTCAAGCATACGGTCCAATTCCAAAGATCTCCACTTTTAAAGTCGAGATCATCATTTAATAATGATGGTCCACAGGGCCGTGCAGAGACATTTCGGGCCCCGGGGCAAATTATGTCATTGAGGGCCCTTCTAACGGAAATTTTCAAGGGGGGTACTGGTGACGGGCTAGCTGATAGGCCCCTATTGTACCGGGCCCCTAAAAGGGAAGCTTCCCTACTCAGTTGAATTCCTTCTCATTTTTTTTGCCATTCAATAAACAGCAAATTAAACTTCGAAAATGTTAGGTCTTCACTCTTTAGCAAATATCCTTAATTTCAAGGATGTATTGTACTCAGTTTTTCTTTCTTATTAAAACAGTTGTTTGGAGGGTATTAAGCAACGTAAAGAAAGCGAAATAATCTAACGGGGACCTTTATGAGTCCCCATAATAATATTTTGCCGGTTATGCAATGAATTTAATGCTTGTAATAAGTCGGATGTTCCATGACAAAACTTAGTATTTTTGAATTTGAGATAATTAAGTTTTTATTTCGATTTACATAATTTATTATGATAATGTAAGTCGTATTTACTAGTTTATCTTATCAAGGTTTTTTTGGATGAAAGAAATTTTTACAGTATAGTAATTTATAGTACAGATTAAAACCTCTAATCTATACTGTAATTTACTACTAACTAGAAATATTTTAAATTGTCACTTTGCCTAGGATATTGATATACATTCATCTAAAATGATCATGGCCCTTAACAAATTACGTAACAACCTTACTAAAAGGCACTATGCAGTGAGATGATCAGTGGCTCACAGAGTAGTCGTGCCCCCAAAAGGAACGTTATTTAAATATTAAATTTATTTAGCTAATAGGGTTCCTCCTCCGAACCAAAATCCTAGCAACACCACTAAAATTTGGCGACAATTTTATCAAGATTTGGTGTACTGTTTCAATATTTTTATTTAAAAAATTTTATTTATTAAAAATAATAGCGAAGCAAAACGTTATGTTTTACCAATCGATTGCGAAAAGGTATTTTACATCCAACGGTGTAGCAATTCCAGATGTTTCTGTTTAAAGCGAGGGGCTGATCACTACCCGTAATCGGTGTACAAGCCTGCAGCTTTGACTGCACTAAAATGATTACGTAAGTGAGTACAGATTTAGCACTACCAAAGGCTGTACTAATTTTCATATTTGTGTAATCGGTGTACAGATTTTCAGAGAGTGATTAGCCCCTCGGTTTATAGTACATAATATGTTAACGAATTTTCTAATTCGCAATGTGACTTTTAGGAGCCGTCGTTGCTCGAGAATACGGACTACCTTGTGTGGTGGGTCTTCACGGAGCCACGTCCGTTTTCAAGACAGGTCAGTTTAACTTAACATGGTTCTGTTTCCTTTTAATTGTTATTTGAAGTTTAGTTATTTTGGTGTTTCAGTAGTGTAGACAGTTACGTTAAAAACATGTCCTAGCACGGGTTAGCAGACATTGGGGATCAGCATGCATGCCCTATCTGAAATAATACTAACAAGGAGACTACCCGAGGTGGTTATCACCGATTTTGTTGAAACTCGGGGGTTAGGTAGACCTTATGGTAGTATAAAAATTTCCAAAGGAAAAAGTTGCCATGGGTTTTTGTTTTCCTATGGAAACCGAAAATGTTTTGACCTCTCCATTTAAAAAAGCATGGGATTTTCTCGGTTACCCAAATTGTATTAAAATTTAATCAAAATCGATCAATTTTACCCAAAAACCTTGGTTAATTTTACCCAAAATAGGTCAAATTTATCTTTTTGGGTAAGTTTTGAAAATATATATTTTTTTATTTAATAAGTACCCTGTGAAACCCAGAAAATCCCATGCTTTTTTAAATGGAGATTTTGTTTTGAGATATCAAAAACATTTTCGGTTGTCATGGGAAAACTAAAGCCCTTTGCAACTTTTCCCTTTGGCAATTTTTATACTACCATAAGGTCTACCTAACCCCCGAGTTTCAACAAAATCGGTGATAACCACCTCGGGTAGTCTCCTTGTAAGTGCAAATTCCAAATTGACAAAGGGCCTAAAGCTCTGGATTTACCAGTTTGAATGCCCCCTAAGTTTGAATTTGGCCATAAAGGCACGTGTATTCAGCAATAGACAGGGAAAAATCTACGCTACCTGGCGGAGAAAAAGAGCATATTCTCCCAACCCATCACACCCCTACCACCTATACTACCTCTTGCCATCTGGTAGCATGCATTGGGGGATTTGTGCATAAGTTTCAATTTTTCACCACCAGATGGATTCATGTATCCAGTTTGGCCAGTCATTTGTCTAACGTTAAAATCTCATTCGTTTCAAACTTAAGGGGGCCTTGATAGTCATTTGAAAACAGCCATTATCGATACTCTCAATAATATTGGCCCTCAAGGGGTCGGAGTGTGCAATAACTGGTGGCTTTACCGGGGAGTCGGCGTCCGGCTCTTGTAACCCATAAGGGCGGTGGCGCACTGGGAGATGTTAGCTCCGTCCAAATGGTCCTATCTCCGACCTCCGACTTCGGTCAGGTGTGGGCTGGATACTGGGCTTCGGCCCGGGCTAACGGAGAGGGGCTGGACAAACTGGCCACCTCGGCGGATTGGGTAGCCTGCTGTGGGGCTGCGGACCCATCTCCCGGCCTTTTGGGGTTCCACCGGGATATCCGGTGCCAGCTGTGCCGGGTTATGCGGGCTGCCGTGTGCCCGCCCTTCCCCTTTAGGAGCTCTCTCCAAAGGGCTTGGCCTTCTACCTTGCCTTACCTCTACGTTGCCAGACCATCCGCTCTCTATCCCACTGCTGTGTGCGAAGTGGCGGGCTGGTCATCCCATTGCTGCGCCTTCTGCTGGGTTGAGCGGCTTGCGTCGAGGGTGCGACCATCAGTAGTAGGGTTCTACTGCCCATTCTGGTTTTGTCACCTGTCCGGGCTTGTGGACGCTGGCGTAGGGCATTCTGATGATAGGCCTCCGGTGGTGTGGTTCTTTTTCTTACCGGGCTATAAATTCTGATAACTCTCAATAATATTGAAATTTCGTTTCGAGTTCGGTCGGGCAGGATAAATTTTAAATATTGTTCGAAAAACAAAGATAAGGTATTGAAATAAGTTTATCGATTTCATTGTCTGACAATTTAACATTTATCCGCATTTGAGCTTTTTCTTAAGGTGAAACACGGTAAAAATTATATTTTCTGAAATTTTTTTTATATATTTTGTAAGCTTAGACTAGGAACAAGAAGGACTAAATTTTTCATTTATTCCCTTTACGATATTTTATAAACAAGTTGGCAAGCCAAAATATACCTCTCCTCTGAAGAATTGTCCCTAGTGGTATTAATTTCTCGAGACGTGCCTTAAAGGGAATAGAACCTCCAACGCGTTCTTTATGGAAGACCCCATCAATTTCCTTTATTCCCATCACAATCAGCGATTATCAGCGCCGCAAGTGTGAAAAGCCATGGGAGGCAGCGGACAATATTGGAACCCTCGGAGGGCGACAGAAATACCAGAGGTTATATTCCCTTTAAAGATATCTCCGCAATTCAGAGTTATTTACTAAAAACGTAATCCCGGTTCAATCCCGCCCGAAATAAAATTTTAATTTTAATTGAAATAATTGAGACGAAACAACCGAGTTTAATTTATTCAGAATAATATAAATTAAGTAGTTACAACAGCGAGTTAGACGTACTAAAACAATGCGCAATTGAATTTAACCCTATCTACAGAACAAGTTTATCAGTTAAATATAATACGAAGCAAATTTTAATGAAATAAATATCTACAGAGGGTATTTGTATTTTCTCGCTTACGAAATACTTGCCGCATCTTTAACGCTCATTTTATTTCAACACTCGCCCTTGAAAAAGATACCGTAGAATAGCTATATTCGACATCTGGTAGTGGACGACTCGTAGACTTCCTGTTGACGTTGTGACATACCGTCCAATTTCCAATATCATATACTGACTCGCACACCCAGGAAATCAATAACTGCATTATTAATCGTCCAAATATCCACACCAATAAAAGATGAATTAAGAAGAAGCGAAAAACTTACCATTCAGAAAGCACAGAACGCCCTTTGACTAAACGACAGCTCGCATATCAATAAATGACCGTAGACGGAAAAGTTAGGGCTCTTTATAAAAAACAAATGAACCCAATTGATGAACTGCATTAAACATCTTAATCCGTCGAGAAAACTTTTAAAATAAATTACGAAGTAATAACGACCCAGTTAAAAACCAAGACCACTATGTAAACAACTCGATATTTTCTTCATAAATGAACTATTACTCTTGAAAACTAATACGCTAAACACACAATAAATAAAAAAAGACTGAAAAAACGAAATAAATTACAAAAAACTAACGGGTTCGACCCTTAAACCATTTTATCTGCTGACTGCGCTAAAACAAGATTTGACCTTTATATTTTCATACGTAAAATATTTAGACTTTAACAAGTTCACAAAAATTAAAAAAACAAAGTTCAATAAACAATATATTCAGATATTGTATTCATCCGTTTAGTATCAAAACTCACCTTATCATAATGGTTCCTTTACTTAAATAGTTTTCCTAAGGAAGTCAATTGCTCGGCGGTGAACTATCCGCATTGGAACAATGCGATCCGAGTTCAATTCCAGATCACGATCAAATTTTACATTAAAATACTAAAATATTTAATTAAACGTAAGATTAATATAATTTATAAATATTTAATTAAATATAAGATTAATATAATTTATAAATATTTAATTAAATATAAGATTAATAAAATTTATAAATATTTAATTAAATATAAGATTAATATAATTTATAAATATTTAATTAAATATAAGATTAATATAATTTATAAATATTTAATTAAATATAAGATTAATATAATTTATAAATATTTAATTAAATATAAGATTAATATAATTTATAAATATTTAATTAAATATAAGATTAATATAATTTACAGATATTTAATTTAATATAAGATTAATATAATATATAAATATTTAATTAAATATAAGATTAATATAATTTATAAATATTTAATTAAATATAAGATTAATATAATTTATAAATATTTAATTAAATATAAGATTAATATAATTTATAAATATTTAATTAAATATAAGATTAATATAATTTATAAATATTTAATTAAATATAAGATTAATATAATTTATAAATATTTAATTAAATATAAGATTAATATAATTTATAAATATTTAATTAAATATAAGATTAATATAATTTATAAATATTTAATTGAATATACGATTAATATAATTTATAAATATTTAATTGAATATACGATTAATATAATTTATAAATATTTAATTAAATATAAGATTAATATAATTTATAAATATTTAATTAAATATAAGATTAATATAATTTACAGATATTTAATTTAATATAAGATTAATATAATATATAAATATTTAATTAAATATAAGATTAATATAATTTATAAATATTTAATTAAATATAAGATTAATATAATTTATAAATATTTAATTAAATATAAGATTAATATAATTTATAAATATTTAATTAAATATAAGATTAATATAATTTATAAATATTTAATTAAATATAAGATTAATATAATTTATAAATATTGAATTAAATATAAGATTAATATAATTTATAAATATTTAATTAAATATAAGATTAATATAATTTATAAATATTTAATTGAATATACGATTAATATAATTTATAAATATTTAATTGAATATACGATTAATATAATTTATAAATATTTAATTAAATATAAGATTAATATAATTTATAAATATTTAATTAAATATAAGATTAATATAATTTATAAATATTTAATTAAATATAAGATTAATATAATTTATAAATATTTAATTAAATATAAGATTAATATAATTTATAAATATTTAATTAAATATAAGATTAATATAATTTATAAATATTTAATTGAATATACGATTAATATAATTTATAAATATTTAATTGAATATACGATTAATATAATTTATTAATATTTAATTGAATATACGATTAATATAATTTATTAATATTTAATTGAATATACGATTAATATAATTTATTAATATTTAATTGAATATACGATTAATATAATTTATTAATATTTAATTGAATATACGATTCATATAATTTATTAATATTTAATTGAATATACGATTCATATAATTTATTAATATTTAATTGAATATACGATTCATATAATTTATTAATATTTAATTGAATATACGATTCATATAATTTATTAATATTTAATTGAATATACGATTTATATAATTTAGAAATATTTAAAATGATGTAGATTAAATTATAGTACCTATCGTTATAACTTCGTAAATTACATTTGCCAAAGCTGTTTTCGAAAAACACCGTAGTTTAGTAAGTCTCGCGTCGGTGGCTCAGTGGTTAGAGTAAATCTCTTGCACGCAGTAGACCCGGGTTCGATTCCCGGCTGGCGCCATAAAATCGCAGATTGATACTAAGACGAATACCGTGAACATTTGGTGGAAACCCTGCCATCTGGATGCTAAGACGTATAACCTAACGCTTAGCGCTCCGTCCGGAAAATTACAATACGCAGCCGAAGAAACGAAGAGAGACGTTTTGTAAAAACCTTTTCCTCATTCCAAGCCACTGCGAACGCGGTGAATTCGGGAAACTGCGTACGCAGTGATTACGCTTTGCACCGAAAATGCGAACGCGTTCGCAGGACAGACACACACACAGACAATCAGACACGGTGACTGTAAAACCCCTCCGAGGGGACATAGTAAAAATATTTTATATCGGCATAGGTATATACTTTAGCCATCTTTTTCGATGAGTAAATCGCTTGAGAAATGGTTAACCCGTAATGCCTCCAAAATTTCTGCTCATGTTCAATTTAATTTACTTTCTGTACGTTAGAATTAGGAAATATTCAAAAGGTGAGGGTGATTGAAACTTTGAGAGCTCTTACCCCATCTAGCGTCAGACGCCAGTACTAAACATTCGCAGGGTTTAACCTTAAATTAATTCGTCCATTTCACATAAAACTGACTGACTCATTTCTTTCGTCATCTAGGTGATGTTGCTATACTGGATGCCAACAAAGGAACGTTACAAAAAGTCGAATAATTTTGTGATACATAATGAGTTCTTATTTATTACAATTAAATGTAAAGTAAAATTAAGGAAAGCGGCCTAGCCAAATATCTTTAAGTATTATGTGACATTCCATATCAGGGAATAACTTTTGTTTTTGATGAGACATAAATATTGATTATTAGACAAATAAATTTATTTAAAAAAAGTTTGTATATTAATAATAATTTCTACCCTTACAAAAACGGTGGATCAAAATTTGATCCAAATTTCATCAAAAATTGGACAGATCAAACGGGGATCCAATTACAGACTTCTCTGGATCCAACTGTTATCTATTTGGGATCCAAGGGTCTTGATCCAATGAAAATTGGATCCGTTCTTGATCCAATGAGATTCGGATCCCATCTGGATCTAAGGATATTTGGATCTGGTTGGGATCCAATGAGATTTGGATCCGCTCTTGATTTCTATTTAATTAACATTTACTGTATATACTACACTTTCCACTTAGACGTGAGAGTTACTCCATGGACTAAATAATGTATACACAGGGACGGTTCGCAACGGAATTTTGTCGGCTAACGACTGCTAAATGTGCCCTCTAGCTTCTCTTCCCGGAACTAAAGGGAAAGTGAGTCAAGGGGGGAGGGGAATCAGGGGGAATAAACGTATGGTGGGAAATGGGAATGCAAAAATAGCAGTAGTCGCTTTTGAAAATACAATGTGGCCGATTTCGAAATTAAGGTTTTATTAATGTAGGTATATTTAAATTTATTGTATTTACAATAATGAACTTTTCATCTCATAACTACGAAACGTTGTTCAATATATCACCACAGTAGAAAAAAAGCAAAAACTTGGATTTAAGCGATGGCGAAATTGGTTAGTTAATTTTAGTGACAAGGCTTAGTGTGATGCACAAAACTTTTCGAACTTTAAAATCATTGGTAAATGCTAATGGTTTCATTTATTTTCAAGATGATGACGACTTTCGAAATTTAAATTGGAATGAACTTGTAGAACAAGCAGAGGTTACAGATAGTGACATTGAAAGGGAAGTAGTTCAAGGAAAAGTTCTTTCTGGAATTAAGAATCGTTCTGCTGTGCATATATTTGATGATATATCAAATGGTAATGTTAATTTGAATATTTAAAATCTTTAATTTAATAAAACTTTATGTATAGATTCAAATATCAATTATGATTTAAATGAAGAAAAAGCACCAGTAATTTCAAAATCAGACCTAATCAATGTCCTAAATGATGATGCATCGACTTCTCAGTAAGATATTGCTCCTTCACTTTTATTATAGTTTTTCAGTTGTTTATTTTAATTACTTTATATTTCAGAAAGAAAAAGACTGTGAGAAAGAAGAAAGAGCCTTTAAAAAATCAGTTAATATCTGGTAAGGTTTTCCCTGGAATTGGAGACCTTTTATTTACGCGTGATACTAATGTTTGTAATATTTTTAGTTGTATCATATGACAACATTTTCGATACTGCATGGACTGAAGCCATTACATCATTGGACGATTTAAAGAAATTAGTTAGTAACGATAACCAAGCCAAATTCATGTCTTGGCTCACTTTTATTCCCAAAGAATCTAAAATATATACACAGTTGAAAAGCTATTATGAAGATATATTCACCAAAACGAGAGAGGATAACATTTATGAAAAGCATAAAACTTTATTCTTGTCTAGTTTGATCCCACTTATTCAAACAGATACCAAAACCGAGGTAGTTTTACTAATTTGTATTATCCAATTATTTGAAGTAATTTTTCAACTGTTTTTGCAGCTTGAATTAAGCGACTCTGAAAAAGAAAAAGGCATAAAACATTTTCTTTGGCCTTTGTATAACAGTTTAATGTTAAATGCGAAAAGGATCTTGAAAGAAGAAGCAGATGTGATAAAAGGTGATCAAGAAAATAGTGATATATTATATTACGTTAGTGGTGCAATATTAAACAAACTACTCAAACCTTCAAAATCACCAGAAAGTCATAAAATTGGAAGGGTTATGAGATAAATGAATGTTGAAAATGTGGATAAAACACTGAGGGACTGGATTGATCGACAAAACAGAAATGGGCTCAAATACCCAACAAGGGAAGCATTTGAATTGTTCACCCAAATATTCACTCACATACTTAAATATTACAACAACACCTATGTAGCCCAAAAAAAATAGGACTCTTTATTCGATAAAAGAAGATGGAAATTTAAAAATGCAATGGAATGAAATTTGCCAACAAGCTGAAGTGAGTGAAGAGAAGGGCGAATCAATTTTCCAAACAATTGTTTCAACATCTATTAACACTGCTGGCAATGGGCACACAAAAAAAATTAGGATCAACATAAAGTGTCAAGCAAGAAATAAAAGAATGCAAACAAAGAGTATTTCAAAGGAAAACACACGTGCTAAAGCTGAAACAGCAGTTAAAAATGAAATAAGTACAAAATTAAACATAAAACTGTGATAAATTTATAAATGCAATAGTCCAAAAAATTAAGGTATTTTTTATAATGCAAAAGTTAAAGGTTCACTATTTTCAATAAACATGTTTTTACCTTTATTGGTTTCTGTGTTTGAACCAATAGATTTCACAATAACATTTCCTTCCTTGAGTGTTTGTAGCCTTAGACCATTACGTCAGTACTGATAAACTGTTGGTTTGGAGCCAGCTTTACAAGCTTTCCTATGCTTGCTGAATAGCTGCTCTACTGGGTCTTGATTTAGCCTTGCAGTGAGGACAAAAGTTGCTCCCTTTTCAAGTAGAAAAGGGATTATTTCCAGCATCGCATGTGCTGTAATGATTAAAAATTTGTTACACGTTGTCAAGGTATTTATCTTAAAGAGCCTACTAGTTTGTCGTAACCCAGAAAGTGTTTCTCTGCTGAGCAGCATTCGTTTCTTTTGATCAGGCTTTACATCCAAGTGGTTTACATAGTCTTCCCACTCGTCAAGGTATCCAAGGAAATCTTCAGTTAGCCACTGTAAAAATAATAATTTTTATTACATTCACAACATTTTTGTTCTATAATATGAGTATTTACTTTAAGTCTTCGATCATTTTTAGTTGTATAAGGATTTAGGTCTGGGTTTCTCGAATGATAACCTTCATACAAATGACCCACGTTCATTAGGTCAAACCATTTGTTGAAGGTACCAACAAATCTAGTCAATTCCTTATGGTCCTCCTCATGCTCGGCCTTAAGTGCATTTTCTACTGACTTACTCAGTACCTGAGTGGCTAGTTTAAATTTCATGCGGTTTTCCAAGTATAAATGGTTGATGTAAGTTTATGTAGTTTTCTTAGATTTCCAGGTTGATCCATATCTTTTTAAACAAATTTTGTAGAATGTTCCAAGTTAATTTTTCTCCATTTATTTGCATTATTCGTGAGCCACCAATCTCTTTGCTTCTTTCAAGGCAGTTACGTACAGTTTTTATTAAATGGGGCACATCGCATATGAAATAAATATCTCTGGTTGCATCAAATGGGTTTTTGCATTTGAATGGATGCTCCTTGCAATTCAAGTTGAAACACTTGCGGTTAGTTGCAGCTCCATCACCTACAACACACAAAATTTGGAACCCTGAAAGTTCTAGTTTTTTTAACGCTTCCCATAATAATGAGTCTAAAGTTTCTGCAGTTAAAGAATGTGTCGCAAAGTGTGCGAAAGGGCGTTGAAAACCATTCGTTATACCTCTGATCATAAACTGGAGAATATGTGAAGCTAAAGGCTTCTCTTTATAGAGTTTGGACTGCAATTACGATAGCTTTTGGTCAGTTTCGTTCAAATGAACATATCCAATAACATCTCCGCTTTCCACCCTGGGGACCAAATCCTCTTCAACTTTAATTTCATCCGCAACAATTACAAAGTACTTTGATGGAAGTATAAGGACTCCAGATTCATTGAGGGACTTATAAAGACTTGGACTTTTAGCGTACATGAATAAGCACCATTGTATTACAAGAGCGTGCCATCGCCGTCTGTTCTTATCCTTTTGAGTTAACATTTTTAGTTGCGTTCTTAAAAAAAGCCGAGATAAATCATTATTTTGTTTGTCATGCTCCAAATTGACTCCTTCCTCTAATATCTTTAAAAGGTATTCATGATCTTGGTCCGATACTTCTATCTGTTTTCCCTTTTTTTGTTATTTGTTTCATCATTTTGCGTTGTAGCCTTTCAAGTTTTCTTTTAACATTAATCTCCAAATTTTTACTCTTTCTAAGTTTCTGCTCTAAGTCAACTTTACTTAGATTTGAAAACTTGGTAATACTAGTTTCGGTTTTCTTTTTCTTCCTACTTAGTGTAACTTGAAAACTTAAACGTTGTTTGGCGCAAAAGAAACACCTTCTCCGGAGACTGTCTTTCAATAGTAATTCACAAGTCACACTGTGAATAGCTCCAGTAACAGAATTTTTATATCCATTATTTTGTGGCCGGTTTTCAAAAATATTAGCCATAGCAATGTCTCCATTTCCACCGCATAGATTGTAGCCGATTAACAAGATCAGCACACGTTTCAAATTTTCTTTGGAGTTTATTTTAAAAGGAAGTTTGTAGACATCAATATTTTCAAGTAGTTTCCCAAAGATTTCATACTTGGTAGAGAATTCTTCATCCAGTTTGACAGAAAACACAACAGTATCGGTCCCTTCCTTAAATTTATAAAATTTCAGGCCATCTTTCACCCGACTCATTGCCCACTCAAATGGCAGAGAGAAACCCGCAACCAGATCATTTAAATTGAGGGCAGGAATACTACTATCATGAAATTCAGTTGTGTCCATATTTGTGCAGTCGGATAAAAAGTCATCTAAATGAGTTTTAGTGCTAGAATTATCTCCGTCCTGTAATAGGTTTAGCTGCGGTACTTGTGGTTTTTTTAAATTCTCCTTGCCATTAACGGAGTACAACAAAGTTTCTTGTGGAACATTTTGCACCATAGCCGTTGCAGATGTAATGTTGCGTTTCAGTATTGATACATACTCCTACAAAAACAAAAACTTATTCTTTATTCTCATTCAAATTATTTTAGTAAATATAGTACTCACAGAATGATTATGAATTGGGTCTGGAAACTGTTCCGATGGTCCCTTACCACCCACAAAATGGTTTGAACATAAGTATGTATTACTATTTACTCTGTCTAATGGGTAGTCACTTCGATTTAACCAAATTATCCATCTTTGACACGTATCAAAACTCTTCTTAGCCTTGGGAAAAGGTATAAAGAAAACGTCTTTCATATGTTCTTTATCATAATACCTAGAGTCACTTTTACAAGCAGGGTAAACACACAATTTGTTTCTCATAATTATTATTTTGCAAATCACTTTTCTTAAAAGTATATTTCAAATATTAAAAGTTCAATCCTTTTCTTAACTAGGCTATGTCTTCATAGAAACCGTTTATTTGTTAGCAGACGAAAATTTACAGAAAAATTCAAACTACTGCCAAAAGATAGCGGCACATCCTTTTCCGTTTTATGACGTTTGACTCGGCTAGCTTGCCGGAGGAGGGGGTGGAAGAGGGAAAGACATTTAACAAAACTCTGTTGCCTTTTTTAAAAGGAGAGTACGGCTTGCGAACCGTCCCTGTGTATACATTATTTAGTCCATGGTTACTCACAGGCAAGCGTAGTATTTATGGCCTAAAGGACGAGAACAACGCCAGTTGACGTGAAGATATTTCTTAAATACATAACAAATCATGCCAAGAAACGATAAGGTACTATAATGAAAAGCTAATTTTTAGGCCACGAGCCTAGGAAACCTACGATATCTGTCAAAAGTCGTCAACTTTGGCCTAAAATAAAGCAACTTACCAAAAAACGGCCCGTACATCACGCGCTCCAAGTGCTCAAAACGTGGTAAACAAAACAAATTGAGGTAAATAAAACATAAAAATTAACAAAAACAATGAATTATATCCCCACCCAAATCCCTTGTTTTTACCCCTGGTTCCGCTTGGATGGTAGATTAAATAAATCAAACAAATGTAATTGGCCAGAACCGAGTGACGTCACTGCAACTTTGAGAAGGCTAACTATTAGAGAACCGACTAGAGTGTAGAAGGCAGGGAACAGACTTAAAATAAGACGACGCGTAAACCAAAACCACCCAAACGAGGCTACCTTTTATAGCAATTTTTACTAACCTTGGGTGTTACTGACTAATCCGCCAGTTTCAAATCGGTGCGTGGTCCATTGCAAAGATCATTCTAGTTACATTTTGATTTCTATGCTGTAGAGTTTTATCAAAATGTTGCCAGTTGTTCGATAAATTTAACCATTGAAATAAAAATGTATTTACTGAAATCGATATTGTTCTGGCGGTCTCGCCAGACATAAAAAGGAGTCATCGCCTTCTATAATTATTTTTATACCATTGAATTAGGAATATATACTCTAGATTCTTGAACACTCAATTGATATCCGCTATGGTGTCTCGGTTGGGACCACTTTCTAGAAACACGTACGGTGGCTGTCATCTATTTTAGAAATAATATTTTAAGCCACCGGCTTAAGTTATTCTCAGTGTTTCTAACCGCTGGCGGTAGATGACGACACCGTACAAGATTCCATACACGATTCCAAGAAAGTGTCCCGGCGAAATATCAATTGGATCCAAATTTGATACATTTTTATTTGATCAAATTAATTTGGATGAAACTTGGATCCAATTCTTAGTTAAAGATTTTTTTGGACCCAAATTTGATACAATTTTATTTGATCAAATTAATTTTGATCAAACTTGAATCCAATTCTTAGTAAAAGATTTTTTGGATCCAAATTTGATATAGTTTTATTTCATCAAATTAATTTGGATGAAACTTGGATCCAATTCTTAGTTAAAAAAATTTTGGGATCTAAATTTGATACAATTTTATTTGATCAAACCTATTTGGATAAATCCTGGATCCAATTCTTAGTTTAAAGATTTTTTGGATCCAAATTTGATACCATTTTATTTGATCAAATTAATTTGGATCAAACTTGGATTCAACTCTTAGTTAAAATATTTGTTTGGATCTAAAATTGATACAATTGTATTTGATCAAATTAATTTGGATTCAAATTTGGATCCAATGCTATTGGATCAACACAATTTAGATCAAACTTGGATCAAATTCTTAGTTTAAAGATTTTTTGGATCGAAATTTGATAAAATTTTATTTGATCAAATTAATTTCGATCCAAATTTGGATACAATTTTATTTGATCAAATTAATTTTGATCAAACTTGAATCCAATTCTTAGTAAAAGATTTTTTGGATCCAAATTTGATATAGTTTTATTTCATCAAATTAATTTGGATGAAACTTGGATCCAATTCTTAATTAAAAAAATTTTGGGATCTAAATTTGATACAATTTTATTTGATCAAACCTATTTGGATAAATCCTGGATCCAATTCTTAGTTTAAAGATTTTTTGGATCCAAATTTGATACCATTTTATTTGATCAAATTAATTTGGATCAAACTTGGATTCAACTCTTAGTTAAAATATTTGTTTGGATCTAAAATTGATACAATTGTATTTGATCAAATTAATTTGGATTCAAATTTGGATCCAATGCTATTGGATCAACACAATTTAGATCAAACTTGGATCAAATTCTTAGTTAAAATATTTGTTTGGATCGAAATTTGATAAAATTTTATTTGATCAAATTAATTTCGATCCAAATTTGGATACAATTTTATTTGATCAAATTAATTTTGATCAAACTTGAATCCAATTCTTAGTAAAAGATTTTTTGGTTCCAAATTTGATATAGTTTTATTTCATCAAATTAATTTGGATGAAACTTGGATCCAATTCTTAGTTAAAAAAATTTTGGGATCTAAATTTGATACAATTTTATTTGATCAAACCTATTTGGATAAATCCTGGATCCAATTCTTAGTTTAAAGATTTTTTGGATCCAAATTTGATACCATTTTATTTGATCAAATTAATTTGGATCAAACTTGGATTCAACTCTTAGTTAAAATATTTGTTTGGATCTAAAATTGATACAATTGTATTTGATCAAATTAATTTGGATTCAAATTTGGATCCAATGCTATTGGATCAACACAATTTAGATCAAACTTGGATCAAATTCTTAGTTTAAAGATTTTTTGGATCGAAATTTGATAAAATTTTATTTGATCAAATTAATTTCGATCCAAATTTGGATACAATTTTATTTGATCAAATTAATTTTGATCAAACTTGAATCCAATTCTTAGTAAAAGATTTTTTGGATCCAAATTTGATATAGTTTTATTTCATCAAATTAATTTGTATGAAACTTGGATCCAATTCTTAATTAAAAAAATTTTGGGATCTAAATTTGATACAATTTTATTTGATCAAACCTATTTGGATAAATCCTGGATCCAATTCTTAGTTTAAAGATTTTTTGGATCCAAATTTGATACCATTTTATTTGATCAAATTAATTTGGATCAAACTTGGATTCAACTCTTAGTTAAAATATTTGTTTGGATCTAAAATTGATACAATTGTATTTGATCAAATTAATTTGGATTCAAATTTGGATCCAATGCTATTGGATCAACACAATTTAGATCAAACTTGGATCAAATTCTTAGTTTAAAGATTTTTTGGATCGAAATTTGATAAAATTTTATTTGATCAAATTAATTTCGATCCAAATTTGGATACAATTTTATTTGATCAAATTAATTTTGATCAAACTTGAATCCAATTCTTAGTAAAAGATTTTTTGGATCCAAATTTGATATAGTTTTATTTCATCAAATTAATTTGGATGAAACTTGGATCCAATTCTTAATTAAAAAAATTTTGGGATCTAAATTTGATACAATTTTATTTGATCAAACCTATTTGGATAAATCCTGGATCCAATTCTTAGTTTAAAGATTTTTTGGATCCAAATTTGATACCATTTTATTTGATCAAATTAATTTGGATCAAACTTGGATTCAACTCTTAGTTAAAATATTTGTTTGGATCTAAAATTGATACAATTGTATTTGATCAAATTAATTTGGATTCAAATTTGGATCCAATGCTATTGGATCAACACAATTTAGATCAAACTTGGATCAAATTCTTAGTTTAAAGATTTTTTGGATCGAAATTTGATAAAATTTTATTTGATCAAATTAATTTCGATCCAAATTTGGAT
This sequence comes from Leiobunum rupestre, assembly GCF_980474605.1. Lineage (NCBI taxonomy): Eukaryota > Metazoa > Arthropoda > Arachnida > Opiliones > Sclerosomatidae > Leiobunum > Leiobunum rupestre. The sequence continues at coordinate 33,630,123 of NC_143386.1, forward strand.
ACAATTTTATTTGATCAAATTAATTTTGATCAAACTTGAATCCAATTCTTAGTAAAAGATTTTTTGGATCCAAATTTGATATAGTTTTATTTCATCAAATTAATTTGTATGAAACTTGGATCCAATTCTTAATTAAAAAAATTTTGGGATCTAAATTTGATACAATTTTATTTGATCAAACCTATTTGGATAAATCCTGGATCCAATTCTTAGTTTAAAGATTTTTTGGATCCAAATTTGATACCATTTTATTTGATCAAATTAATTTGGATCAAACTTGGATTCAACTCTTAGTTAAAATATTTGTTTGGATCTAAAATTGATACAATTGTATTTGATCAAATTAATTTGGATTCAAATTTGGATCCAATGCTATTGGATCAACACAATTTAGATCAAACTTGGATCAAATTCTTAGTTTAAAGATTTTTTGGATCGAAATTTGATAAAATTTTATTTGATCAAATTAATTTCGATCCAAATTTGGATACAATTTTATTTGATCAAATTAATTTTGATCAAACTTGAATCCAATTCTTAGTAAAAGATTTTTTGGATCCAAATTTGATATAGTTTTATTTCATCAAATTAATTTCGATGAAACTTGGATCCAATTCTTAGTTAAAAAAATTTTGGGATCTAAATTTGATACAATTTTATTTGATCAAACCTATTTGGATAAATCCTGGATCCAATTCTTAGTTTAAAGATTTTTTGGATCCAAATTTGATACCATTTTATTTGATCAAATTAATTTGAATCAAACTTGGATTCAACTCTTTGTTAAAATATTTGTTTGGATCTAAAATTGATACAATTGTATTTGATCAAATTAATTTGGATTCAAATTTGGATCCAATGCTATTGGATCAACACAATTTAGATCAAACTTGGATCAAATTCTTAGTTTAAAGATTTTTTGGATCGAAATTTGATAAAATTTTATTTGATCAAATTAATTTCGATCCAAATTTGGATCTAATGCTATTGGATCAAACCAATTTTGATCAAAGTTGGATCCAGTTCTAAGTTAAAAGATTTTATTGGATCCAAATTTGATAAAGATTATTTGATCAAGAAATAGTTGATCCTTATTTGATTCCTACAGGATATAGCTTGATACAAATTGGATCCAATGTCCAAAATTGGATCAAGTCATTTTCGTAAGGGTATAGCTATATAAATCTTTTGTTTGTTCAGTTCTTGACCGATTTTGACATCGTGTTTATTCGCGCAAACGAGAGTTCTTGTAAAAAAGGGGGCTTACCGCTTCCGAAAAATATGCACATTGATTACAACGATTACTGACTTTAGTAATGCGAAATCTGTAATCAGTTCTGTAGTTAGTTTTAGTTCAGTCAAAGCGACAGGCTTGTATCTTGACTTCGAGGATTGGTCAGCGTCTCTATTGGTCCTTTCGAATTTCGGGTTTAGCCGTTGGTTGTCTCTCTTCTGCTCTTTGTCGGGTGCTGAAGGTCATCTCCTAACGTCATTACCTCTGGTGGCTGGGCAGTGGACACTGCTCAGGGAAGCTGATTTCTTCGTTAGTCAGGTTATAGTTTAATCTCGAACAGAATTTTACTCAATATTACTGACTTACGGCTTTCAGTTATACTGTTTTCTTGTTTGTTATTATTTAATCGTTATTATATATTTTTATTTTTCATACTGTTTCACTCTCGGCTTATGTTCATAAAGTTCTGGGATATGATCATCTTTTAATTCGGTCATCGTATGCCACCGAAGAAAACAGGAAAGGGTACAGATGGGCGTTAATTATTAATACACTGTTAAAAAAATTGTTCTTATTTGAACAAATCGCCGTTCAGAAGGTTGTCCCTGTAACAGAACTCCATTTTGTTCTAATATGAACAATCAATATTCGTTCGATAAAGAAAGATGGTTGATGGTTCAATATTGAACTTAGATGTTCTATATTGAACAAACCTTCTTTGTTCAAATTAGAACGTTTTGTCGTTCGCCGTGGATCATTTTTTTCGTTCGACTTGGAATGCTTTATCGTTATTGCTTGCTAAATTATAGCTCATGTCGCCTGGAGGCAGTTCATCATGCTAAATTAATAAAAATAACCTAACCCTTTGCCCACCGAATAGGAAAACAAGCCCTATAACTAGATTATTTGCATTTAGTTCCAACCTCAAGTTCCCTCAACTACAACCATCTTATTAGGCTTAAAATATCTACCACGTACGTGACATGCGCAATAGATATTATATTCTTTTCTCAGCCTAAAGGCCGAGAACTGGTAACAAACGATGTTAGAATTTACTTCTATGCTGAAAACGTCAAACCAAATTGCAGTATATTACGAAATATTTTCTGTAAATTTTAATTCTGAAACTGGGGCAATTACATTTCCGAACGAATTTCGTCTACCTTGCCAATCAAATAAAAATATACTTAAAAAAAACGGTGCGTGTCCTATAAATTCGGACCTTTCACAACCCTTTTTCGTTTTCCACTTCGTTAGGACACGGAGGTTATTTATATCGTTATTTGTGTGAAGTTTCTTTTCAATAGGTGGGGTAGTTTCTGAGAAACAGCGTTACAGACCTAACGCCATTTGAGTCGCTAGTGAAGGAGCTACGCTCCAACAATGAAATTGAATCTTCGGTAAATTTCCAAACACCCTGTACATACCACTACAAAAACAACTTCATTACAACATGTTCTTACTCACCCTGTAAATAAATAACTACGAGTAATAGTTTAATCAACCAGTACAATAACTTAAAACAACATAATAATGTACGAAAAAACTACCTATAACAAAGCGCACTCTAAACCACTCATTTATTACTATATGAATGTTATACTTGTTTGTTACTTTTGACCATAAGAAGTTTTCCGCAAAATAGTGTCACTCTTATTTGTTACTTTTGGCCTTACGACGTTTTCCGCAAAATAGTGTCACACTTATTTGTTACTTTTGGTCATACGTTGAAAGTGTCACGCTTATATGTTAGTACATGTACATGAAGGCAATACAAAGAAATCCAAATAGGATTGTGTGTAAAACCTGTTCTAAGGGGAACGATCTCCTAGCTATTGGAACGAATCTGTTCTATTGTGTAGTTTAGAAGCCTTCCTCCAGAGGGCGAAAGAGCATTCGTTCTGATTTGAACGAAATATAATATCTTGAACACACCGTTCTCTGTTACATACCTTTAGAACGCTATCGTTCATTTTTGAACAGACTGTTCTAACGACGTAAGTTGAACGTCTTCTGAACGAATTTTTTTAACAGTGTATTTATTTACTTGCTTCTACAAACCTTAACCATGTTATAAATAGTTGAAAGAAAGTGTGGTTGTGCAGTCTATATGCTAGTTGTAATTTATGAATTTTAATGGAAAAAACTTCGTTAGATTTGCAATTTTTTTTTAATATACCTAGTGGTACTAAGGGTCTGACATGTTTCGAACCGCTCTGCAGATAATCATCATATATGAAAATCTAACGAAGTTTTTTTCCATAAAAATTCATAAATTTCATATTATAAATATTTAGTTTTTTGGCAGTGTCTTTAATTTACCAGGCTAATATATGTTTTAACATACTTTTAATTAAGTCACTTTACATTTAAACCTCATAACTCAACTAGATAACATTTAGAAAACTTGAACACATTCCGTTTAGTAGTCTATGTGCTCTGTTTAAAATTGTTTCGTTTCTATTTTCACATCTTTCTATGTCATTACAGACAAATACCTCTATTTAAAACTACTAAAACATTTATAAATATTTGTTTATGATATTACTTTGAAAGAGTGGGTGAGGACAAATTAAGTATTTCAAAAAATATATTTCAGTACAGCTTAAAGACCAAGAACAGAGCGAATTTCCACCCCTCTTATCCTTTACTTAAATTTTTGACGAGTGACAACTGATTGACATCTCTGACAACTTTATTGTCAGCTCTGACAGCTTGAGTGACCGCCTGGACAATTCCATATATTGTAGCTTACCTCTTCTTTTGATGCTCATTGTATATATTATATTCAAAAACAGTCAGAGCCGTCGGTCAAGCTGTCCACGCTGCCACTCCATTTTTCGGGGGTCGAAATTCGCGCACGAGAAAATGGAATCTCGGCCTTTAAATGATAAAAAAAAATGAAATAACGTAGAAAAATCAGACCGCATTTAATTGGTCGCAGATGATAAAATATCGCAAAACAAAGCGTAATCTGAAATAATGAAATTAGGGTAGAAAATCCATTGATATAATTCTACGACTGTTATTAGCCTTTAAATATTTCAAATCCCAAATTCTGAACTCAAGCAATGTCTCTTTGCTTGTTGACAGCACTTCAGCTATGAATGATTTCCAATATTACATTGTTTTGTGATTCCAATAAAGCAACGCGCGTTTTAACCAACATTTCTAAACAGTTAGGGTTCTAGAATCAGTGAAACCGAATCGATCTTAGTTACTGCAATAACTCATTTTTTTGCGTCACCTTGGAATGTTCTAAGGAATTTAAATCCCGCCAAAATTTTGCCGCCCCCATGTTTTACACACAAAGAAATTACCGTAATTTTACCGTAAAATAAAATCTACAATTGGTCATTAAAATTCTTAGCTTTATTAAAACAAAATTTACGACAAGAATACAGACATACTTCAGGAAATAATACATACATAATCATACATTTTTGAGGTGGGCAAGGGCCCATTGCAAGAATACATTTAAAATGACTGAATTACCACTAAAAATATAACGGTCTATCAAATGTTAGCAATTACCGTAAAATGACATTACATTTTACAGTGATCATACCGTAAGTTGAACGTTTCCCTACAAAATTGAAAGAAATCGAATCGTAAAATCAAAATTGCTAAAACAGGGTTCGTACAAAATTTCCAGAGCTAAATTCCCGGACATTTCCAGGTTTTCCCTGACCAAATTGACAAATTTTCTCTGACCATTTTTGTAGAATAAATGAATGGTTTGGGATAAAAATCTTGAAAAATATTTTCTTTCAAAAATTTATTTGCCTGATTTTTTTGGGGTTATTTTAAAATTCCCTTACTTTTTGGGACCATTTTCAAATTTCTTGACTTTTCCCAGACATTTTGTAATAATTTTAAAATTCAATGAATTTTCCCTGATTTTTTCGACACATTTTAAAATTCCTTGACTTTTCCCTAACCTTTTTGAAACATTTTAAAATTCCCTGGCTTTTCCAGGTTTTCGAGGTAGTGTACGAACCCTGTAAAATACACTCTTAAAAATTAAGGTTTATAAAACGACTAAAATTTGACATTTAATTTATTTCGAACCATTTAGGTCTAATAATTTATTTTAGACCCATTTTACTCTTCATGTTGAATACCAAACTTTTTGGTGTATTGTAAGGGAAGTAGCCCTAAGACTAAACCTTTTATAGTCCTTGTGGTTAAGGTGTAAAACGTTATGTTCCTACATTAAGTCCTTTTGAATACCCATTTAATTCTCTTAAACGAAGAAAAAATTTATATGGACCAATTTGGAGACTACTATTTGAGTACTACGTTCTTTCCTTTTTGAAAATTTTATTTAAAATAACCCAATGCCAAGAAATTCCTATCACCTTGAATATTTAACTACGGTGAAGTCTTGATTTAAGATATTAATTATAGGGGATATTGATAGGGCGTCAAACTATTCGTACCCGATTATCGGAACCGCAGAATTCTTGTTATATCTATACACTATCAAATTCTGTAATAATTTAGTGACATGTTGCGTGTTGTACCCCCTTTGATCCCGCGACTTCAGGGACGCTCATTCGGATATTTCCCTCGAGCGAAAACCAGCTTAATATGGTCGTGTTAATGATTAATATATTGAGTCGTATGGAATAATTAAAAAAATTAAAAAGTAAGGGCCTATAAAGCACTGAAAATAGAGTTAAACGGTTTAGGAAGTAAAATGGATAAAAGACTGTAAAATAAGTACTTAAACACTCCACAAAAGGACTGAATTTGGAGAGCAGAAGGTTTAAATATGTTCTATGGTAAAACCCCGAATGGTCTTAAATATTGGCAGGATTGTAGTGAGATGGTTCGATCACTTAGATTATTCATTTGGCAAAATATTTTTCTACCACGGATGGCGATAGTGACGCTACGTAGACCCAAGCCCCCAACGAATATTTTGTGAGCTTTACCTGATTTCACTGGAGTACCTAAGGAAAGGGAACGCTACCTAGTTTTCGTGTCGATTGAACTCGGTTCTTTATGATCTCTAAATTAATTAATTGTCGCTTTGTTATAAATTCATAAACAATACTTGAAATTTGCAAACAATCTAAGCAAACCTAAACTAATCAAGAGCCAAAAGGCAAAACTATGGTCATTGATATTCCTTTATCAATTCTAGTACAAATGTTGTATTTCCAGTTCAAATAAATATTGGATAAACTAAGATTAAATGTTCGCTGATTAATTGTAAATATATAAAAAATAAATTACTTTAAAATTCGCACGTGTAAAAACGAAACAGAAATTAAAGTGATCCCTGTTAGCTTGTAAAATTTAAATTTCCCGCTGCCTCCTATAAATTAGGCTGCACCTCAGTACTTCTATTGTAAAGCCCGCATTTTCATCCGCAAATGTAGGCTTTGTCCCTAACAGCCTTTCCCTTACCAGACTTGGAATTAGCGGGAGTCTTGGGGCCAATGGCTCTTAATAAAAATCAGTGGGCTCTTAAAATTAATCATTCGAACGGGGGTTGTGGGCCACCGGGGCTCTCAATTTAATTAAAAAATATTTATTAAACATTCTACAGAAATTTCTGGAACATGATTTGTACGCCGTTTTTGAAACTGTTTTCCTACCCTATACGAGAGCGGGATCTAGCGTTACAAATGATTATGTGTGATATTATAATAGACTTGCTTGTTTTTAAGTTAATAAATGTTATGTAAGTAACGTAACCAATTTTTATTTTCCTATTTTCCCTACCTAATTTTAATTTTTTCCCCCAATCCCCCCCCCGCTTGGGCCAGTGACTCTCAATAAAAATAAACTTAAAGGGGGTTGGGGGCCCTGCGGGCCCCCGTAAAAAATATCACTATTTCCAAGTCTGCCCTTTACTTCAGAGAGTTATCTCGTTGTTTTGGGCCAACGCTGCTGGGGAAGGTAGGGATGACTCATCCTCACTCGCATCGTCCACCTTTGGAATTCTCCGAAAGTGGCGACCTCTGACCCGAAGGGTTAAGAGCGGGGTAAAGTTACCGGTGATGCTTACTATTGCGCCACAGTGAGTCAGCAAATATTTCTTGGCGGGCTTTCTTCTCCAGCCAATTATGTTGGAGACCGGTAGCGTCATCCGAGGGGCCCGCTATATAAGGGACGTCGGGATAATGGACGTCATATCTTTTGTATTCTCTCTTCTAGAGAAAGTTTAGGGCCATGCCTTGTAATATTTGGTAAATATATATATATATATATATATACATTATTAATAAAGAGTATTTTATAGTGTAACTCTCGTACATGGTTTAGACATAAGCCGACAATTTCCAGGCTTCACACTATGCATTGGCGAATCACCCATAAGTATCTGAAGGGGCTACAAAGTGTTGGGCACGCCATCTATTGGCCACTTTTTCTTTAGCCAAACTCTCCTATGGTAGCATTGCTAAGTGATCGAACCACTTTAGCAACTTTAGAGGTCTAAAATAAAACTTTTTTCTAACAGTGTAGTTATATATATTTTTTTCAATCCGTGAATATCATATTAGAGAAGTACTTATGAACACGGTTGAAGAGGTAAAAAAGACCAACAATGTTTGGGGAAACTAAAATATACGTTAATCCCGATACGCGGTACTTCGATTTAAATTATCCACTCTCAATGAAACGATAAATTCCTAACCCGTTGTCTTTTCCACAAGACGATATTTCGATTGGAAACGCAACCAGATGAATTACAGTTTTTAGCAATACACGCAATCGATTTCGAACAAAGATTAACTCGCACATTAAGAGCCCAGATCTGGATTATTCAAATGGTTTGAATGGCGTGTCAGCGTCTGTAACCGACAAACATATTTTAATCAAGGTAAACTAAAAACATCCCTCACGTGATGTTGCGTTCTAATTCTAAAACAGTTCTTGCATACTCTGTAATTAAAATTATACCTCTACTAGGATTTACACAATAGACGACTGAAAAATATTTTCATTGTGTTCCATATTTTTCATTTATTACGCACTTGTATATAAATATTCGTTTATGAAAAATGGTAAACCAAATAATGTTTTTAAAACAGTGATCTTGCCGTCCAAATTACAGCTTTTAAACCGTTAATAATTTTACAACATCTTTTGTTGAACTGAATTAGAATTTGTGATATGTAAAAGAGTTTGTTAATCCACGTGGAAATCAATCACGAAAAATGGACGCTATCCGATGGAACTGTGGGATGATGAAATGATATTTATGTTGACATGAACAATTCAGTGGCGGATTAACTATCACACGGGTCCCTAGACTTGAATATTATTCGAGGCCACTTTGACCTCGCTCTAGTTTGATCTCAGTGGCCCCCTACCTTTTGACCAGTTTCAGGCTCTAGGCTTTCACAATAATTTAAAATTGAAACTAGCTTTTCAACGAGAGTGGCCAATTTTCAATTAATCTATTTTACGTTATACATTTTGGTTTAGTGTTGTATTACCGTAGTGAAACATCTAAACCACCTAAAATCGGAATTTGCTTCCTAATTCATCCTATTTCTACTAAATTTTGTTAAAATCACCATCGGTTTATAATATTGAACCAGAATTGTAAAATTTATTAATTAGGTGGCGCCACAAGCTCGGATAAATTGATATATTCGGTAAAATTCATAATGAGCATCCCTGTCGTAAAGTTGAACTATATAATTTTTAGTAAACATAGGTCATTTCTGTGATAAAATATTTTAATAAATATCCTATTTTAAAATTAATTTTTTGTAATTAAAGTTTAAACAAAGATTTAATTTCTTATTAAAATGGTCCCTATTTGGTTAGTACTTTTCAAAATTTGGTTCCTATTTCACCCTATTTTAGCCTGAAAAATCCCCTATTTCCCTATTTTTGTGGGAGCTCTTCCGTTAATTTAAGTGTCAGCTTTTCGTTAAATAGGAAAATAAAGTTTGACCGTTGATTTAACAACGATATTTGAAACGTTCATATAACTATAAAATTTACCATGATATTTCTGTTCAGTTACGGTTTTTTCTTAGTGCTAACGACGACCGGAAACACTACTATCACGCTTGTTTATACGCCAGTAGAATATTTTTAGAAATATGTTAATCTTATAAATTGAATAATAATAAAACATTGAAATATCGTTATTTCACTGCGTACAATGGTTTGTTTTAGAATTTTAACCGATGAATATGAATAAGGTTTCGCACTCGTAACTACCTGAATATAACCCGCTTAAAACCTTCGTCCTTTCGTATAATTAAAAAAAAAATTACTGAAGCATGTAGGATGCTTGTTGGAATTTTCATAAATCACTGATCGCTCAATGCGCGTCGAGGGAGATCTACCCGAGTGATTTATTTCATATTTTAAATAATTCTGTTCCATTGCGCCGAATCCCATTCAACCGAAAAAGCCGCACTTTGGCGGATTTAGGATTCGGTCTAATTGAAGGAGTATATCCGAGTTTTCACCCTGCGAAATGAGTTGCGATCTAAAACGGCTTCTCGTGCTGTAAGACGAAAGTGCTAACTACTCCGCCACCCAACCTACTGCTAACCACTCTGCCACCCAACCAATCTTTGAGTACACTCGTATTAGATGTGATCTATGGCTCATTTTTAAGTATTGAGCACTAATTTAGGTGTCTGCCATCAAAGTTTTTTCAATTTCTCTTATAACTATTTCACTAATAATTTTGTGAACTACAAAAATTCAAATTTTTAATGAAGCTGGAAAGTATATACACATTTTACTGGTGAACATTCTAATTAACTGTGTATTACAATTTTCACATGAGAAAATAACTACTTTGGGCTCAAACATTTAAATTAAAAAAACGTTTATTCAACTTGAAAATTAATATTGCTCTTGATATATTAGTAGATTGTGGCTCGTGCGACTTTGCTCGCGCGTTGAAAATTCAACAAGAAGCGCGTGCTCAAATACTTTAACCACACGACAGAAAGTAACCAAATCATGTGAAGATCAAACTTTTTCGGAATCACCTATTCCCCATTGGATTCCTAAATAACCGCGACTTTATTCGCAACCAAGAACCAAACGAAAGTGGTGTAAGAGACTACTGCCACGAACAACCCACCCACAAAAGTCAGGTCAATGACGGCACCTCTGAATAAACTAAAATTCCAAGTAACCGAACGAAGTTTCCGAAGCAGGAAGAGTTCCGTGGCTTGGCTTTCCAAGCTGAAGTTCTCGCCTCGTTTCGACCTCATATGAAAGCCTATCAATAACTTGGAATTAACGTTCTTCATCAAAGACATCTTGAAAAGCGCAACGAAGGGGTTTAGAGCCGGCGTAATGTAATAGATCATCGTGATGTAGTCTAGTTTGTACGTACGAAAGTAAAGCAAGCCGTAATAGCAGTTAATGGGAAAAATAATGATCAATCCGCACGTACTCCACTTCAGTAGATCGTCGAATTTTTGCGTGGTTTCGAACAACTCGGTGTGTCTTTTGAGAAGATCATTTATATTGTGATTAGTATCAGACAAATTTTCCGCCATCTCGGACACTTTCGTAAGAATTAAATCCACCGTGAAAACTATTACGGCTTCATAGAAGAAGAAAACAAAGTTTATTATGTAAATTTCCCAGATCCTTTCCAGGGCAACCACGAGGTAACCAAGGCTTAGGCACGTTTTTAAATACTCAATGTCGAACGAATAACATACGATATACTTCTTGATTATTTCTTCAGTCGAGTAGTAAGTTCTAACAACCGCAAGTAATATTCTCGCAAAACTACACGTTAACGAACTGATCAAATACCATTTGACGAAAATGGTACGCTTAGAATGGGTATAGTGAACCTCCACGAGCAACCTGTTAAAACTGGTTATTATATTTCCGTTAAATAAAGTATAGTTGATTATGAGCGTTACAACCACCATGTGTAAAATGTACAATATCGCTCTGTAATTGGACGCTGCCTGACCGAATCTAAATGTCAAGTACACGAAGGAGCAAAGCTGGCGAATCACCAATACATTGACCAATGAAAACGTAATCCAACGGCGTTTATTAAACCTCCTCTTGTTGGTTTCAAGTTCCAACAGTCCCACATGATACAAACACTTCACGAAGAAACGTATTACGCTATTTTCATCAAGCAATAATCTTGACGAATTTGCGTCTGCAGGCATTGCAAACTAGACAGTTACTGGTATAACGAATCATTCAATCATTCAATGCCTTTTGGTCCGTTCTTGACGATTCGGGTTAAAACGTACTGATCCTGATTACCCTTAAGCGCGCAGAAACGCAATCATGTTGAGTGTTTTCAATTCCAATATTTGCTAAGCAAACAAGTTCGTTGAGGTCTTATAATAGAATCTTTTCATTGAGATTCGACTGTGGTGTGCGCATAAATTGGTCCAGGGAGGGGTCAGAGTACTATAAAATTACATAGGGGTCGAAAAATAATGAATTTTTTGTCCAATCAAAGCAACAAGCCTTCTGCGCAAAAAGGAGCTTCAACGCTTAGAGGACACGCAACTCCTTCTATAAACAATTTAGTTGAAATTAGGTTATTCGTTTTTTCACTTTAATTGCAAAAACAACATTAGGCTTGATTTAACGAAAACTATTTCTGATCGAAAGCCTCTTTGGGTGGCCGCAGGGCCGGACTGGGCCCATAGGCAGAAAAGGAGTCTGGGCCCCCTTTTCACCCACTGCATTTACTCTTATTCCAGGAACTAGGCTGTGCCTGAATTTCCCTGATTCAGCGTAGAAGTCTGAGCTCTACGGTTATATTACTAAATGAAAGCTCTTAACAATTGTCGACTAAATTATAATTATGCAACATTGTAATTTAAGGCTGCGTTCGTAAACTGGCAGGCAGAAATTTTGGTAATTTTATAACAAAATCTTCTACCCAGGAATTTCTCCAATATAAATTACGATTGATATTATAGCTTTATGCCTTCGAATACAGCCCCTTCTAAGGATGGGCCCCTAAGCCACGGCCTAGGTTGGCCTCGGCGGAAATACGGCACTGGGTGGCCGCAGTGGCGGAATAACTACCACTCGGGCCCCTACACTTAGCTTTGTTTAGGGGCCCCTTTACCTTGGGAAACTTGCCGCGGCGGTTTTGATATTATTCGTTTAAGCATTTATGGTTGTACAGTATGCTACAAAAGTCTTCGACAGAGGGAGTTTTTGCATTTATCTTAAATTTTCTCGAAACGTGTAAACGATAGAAAAATGAAACCACAGGCAATTTATAATACTTTTTTTATATCCTTTCACGTGGAGTTGTCGTATTTTGCAAAGCGATAATAGTTACGGCGGAAACGCCAGATGTCGTTTTGTCAACGTTTCAAATAATGGAGCTACGCATATTCGGATTCAGAGTGGTTGATTCATATGAAGAAAGTGTCACTGCCATTGCTCTACCACCAACGGTTGAGGAGCTATAGCCGGTGGCAATTTTCGTATTCCATTTGGTAAAAACTAAAAGACGTCAAATAAAATTTGTGGCATTCCCCGATAATGCAGAGCATTTCAACAACAATTATTATTGTACAGGAAAAGATACGAGAATGGAAGCAATGAAATTAGAAAATAGGTGAATAAAACTGTAATCATTGTGTCAAAAACGACATCTGGCGTTTCCGCCGTAACTATTATCGCTTTGCAAAATACAAAAGTATTAAAAATTGCTTCTGGTTTCATTTTTCTATCGTTTAAACGTTTCGAGAAAATTTAAGATAAATGCAAAAACTCCCTTTGTCGAAGACTTTTGTAACAGACTGTACTTTGTACGATACTAAACTTTCTTATTAAATATATATATCTAAAAAAATCTGATGATACAAGATGAATAACTGACCATTGACAAAGCACATCTTAACTGAATTCGTCTCAGAAGCAGCGAAATGATTTTTCTTGCTATTTGGGTCGCACAGATAACTCGAGTCAGAAATTAGAATTTCTAATCCAGCCTTGATTGGCACTTTCCTTAAGTTTTATGAACAACGCACAGTTTATCACAGTCAATCAGTCATTCAATTAATTAAATATTATAATATATCAAAATTGGTCAAGAAAATAACCGCCTCATTGGTGATGGACTTGGACTCGGACTCCGATCCGTACTGTCCAGGTCCGTTACTATTCGTGGCTACTCGCAAAGTATTATTTAATTTAATTTTACTCAATTTTGAGGACAACAGGATACACGCATAAAATAAATGCTTGGATTATACTATATAGATAAAATCAATAAGCAGAGTAGTATTATCAAAAAAATAACGTTTTCATGTATTCGGCTTTACTACAAAACGAAGATAATACAGACGATCTTAGCGGCGGTTGTTGAAATGATATCCCACAATCAGTAGGAAACGCGATTACAAAAATTTGTGTTTGGACAATTTTTCAACAATTTTTTTCCAACTAAAAGCTTAAATATTTTTATATTTTGCGTTAACTGTGGATTATTTATTCTCGAGGGCCCTTCTAGAAAAATCCTACCGTGCCCATTTATCCTCCGGGCCCGTAGGCTTAAACCTACTCAGACTATTGGATAATCCGCCACTGGATGGCCGTGAAGATAAGTAGCGTATTAGCAGGCGCTATTTATAGAAATAGAATCTTTAAAAGGTTAATATTTTATAGACTAAGAAATTTATTTATTTGCATTTCCAGAAGGTTACTGAATTTCTTGAAGGGTCACCAAATAGGGATAGTACATGATTAAAACGAAGTTTTAATATATATATATATATATATATTCATGCTTATGTAATTAATCTTTAGAACAAGATCTTGTGGCGGCGCAAGGTTCCTAGAAAAATCTCTTATATAGGTTGGCGCATACAGCCTCTTTTCATACAATAAAAACCAAACACTCCCGTTAAAAAAAATGGGGCAAGATATCCCGTTTCCCCTTTAAAAACACGTCACTGGATGTCAGGCAACAAGTCGTCGCTCTCCCTTTTGTCGTCAGAATCGAGTATAAATATTTATATCACTGCGCAAACGCGAGTGACGTCGCTGGAGTTTTATTTTGGTTCGCTTGTTTATTCAGTATGAAATGAAGGCACACCGCGCTTAAAGGGAGTATAACCCCTGTTGTTTGGTAGGGTGCGCTTAGACTATACCGACTAGCTTCCACAAGCCTTCCTAGCGGGGGGCAAGCAAGTAATAGGAAGGCTTGTAGAAGCTAGGCGGTATAGTCTAAGCGCACCCTACCAAACAAATAAGAGGGGTTATACTCCCTTTAATATCTTTTATTCGGTGGGATACTCTTGTGTTGGGTTTTAGGAAACCTCTAGCTCAAGTCACCTGACAGTAAGATTTACTACCGCATACGCTAACCGTGTATTGAAATTTAGAGAAAAAATCGTTTTTTATTGTTAAGACCGAGGAAAGTTGAGAAACGAAAAAAAAACACTCCTTTTTACGCTTTTCTTCTTACTGGTCGCGATAAAAAACAACGGCAAATGTAAATTGTGGCCGTTATGAAATAAAAAAACCAACAAACAAACGAAACATTGTTCAAGAAATAATTGATGTTTTTGTAAGTATTAATTTTCCTAATAACAATTTTGAGGTATTGATAACTTTCTCTATTAGTGGATCCATGGTAGATCTATTTGAATTCATTTTAATCGTGATCAGGTTCGTAGCCTGCCTCCTTAAAAAAAACCTACTTCCTCAAGTGAAATTTCGATTTGCCCCAGCTGCCCCCTCGAAAATATCCTCTGCCCCTCCTCTATTTTTAGCTTGTCACTTAATACGTCGAAATATTTATGAAAATTTTAATGAATACAGAATAAAGATGATTTTTTTTGTATAATTTTTGTCCCAGGCTTAGACCTTTTAGTTTGACTGTTTAAGAAACTGATCAAAATTTCAATTACAAGATACTTTCAGTGGCGTAACGACCAAATTTGGGCCCCCCGCAGTAGGATATTGAGTGAGGTTGAGCAAAAGTTCTTCGAAAATATGGGGGTACGTGCCAGATTTCTACATATTTACCAACAATTGAAGATTAATTTTTAAATTTATTTAAAATGAAAGGTCCCCCTATTTAGATACGCTACTGGATACTTTTCCAAATTTAAATTTAAATAATTCAATAAATCGGATAGTTTTAATTAAAATTGCATTAATGGTTGTCATTCAACGGCATAATTTAAAATATGACTCAAAATATATGTTTTTTAAATTATATAATTAATTTATCAAATAAATTCTAATTTTTTTGAAACATTTCAAGTGACATTCCCCTTTTGAACAGTAAACTTTTTTTTAAATTTGCAATATGGTAATAAGAGAAATGGAAGTAAACTATAAGCCCCCTCTAATTCAATCTCCCGAAAACACGAACTCCAGAGACGTCACTCGCGACTGCGCAGGAGGAGAAAGAGAAAAGAAACGTTTTCAAGAGAGGAGCAACATTTTCCCCGAATGCGCCCCCGTTGGTGGCGGCGTGGATCTGTACTTATTTTCAATCTTCGCACAAACTCCATTTATGCGCGATACTAACGGGATAACTCTTGATTAAATTTCTCTCGTGCTTTGATGAACCACTACCAAACGAAATCAATGGTAAATATTTCGGAGAGATTTCAAGATTGTTCTATATTTAACGCAAACAGTTTTATTTTTCCAATAATTTCAAAAAGTAATGTTTTGTTTTATCAGATAGAACGTCGACACACCTTTTCAATATTTTGACATGCACTGAAAAGCAACGTTAGTGTACCTCGTTTGTAGCACGCAGATCGACTATTACCAAAGCCACCAACCAAATCAAGTACCTTCGATCCTCAACCATCAACAGGCGCTGCAGCATCTATAAAATCACGAAATATGTTCCACCATAAGAAAATTACTCGTTTCAATGCCCAAATTTGGATCCATAATCAAGACATATCCAGTTTGAACGCAGTTCTGCATTTGATCAAATCGGAATAACTCTCAATTTAATTCAGTATAATTGTATGAAATAAGTCCCAAAATTCGATCAAAGTGGCTAATCGATGATTCACTCCCAATTGGAAAAATAAAAAAAACACATTTTTTAAATTGCTTTTCGCAAGAGTTTTTACAATTTATAGATATTGATTTTCAGGTTCCTAAGGAGCGCTTTCGAAAAACAACTGTCAGTCGTTATTCTAAATCATTTTCTAAAAAAATTAGTTTTTTACAGGGAAGTGAGGGGCTAAGTCAACTGTGACTTGTGCCCCTATTTACATTATTTTAAATTAAATAATTACCAAACAGTGAAAATATTAATGTACTTCATAACACAGTAAAGGTATTTTTTAGAAAAAATGGTTACAACAACAAATTAGATTTGCTCTTTAAGATAAATTAAATAAATAGTTTTTAAGTTTAGTTTTAAATTGAACAAGAGTAGAAGAAAGTTGGAGGGATGATTCTAAAGAGTTAAAAAATTTAACTCCATAGTAAAAAATTGATGACCTTTTTTTAGATGTTTTACAAAAGGGTATTGTTAAAAAATAATTATATCTTGTTACCGAAACAATAGGGTTTCTAGAAAAATTTCGTTGTAAACCTAAATTATTCAATTCCTGAAATATTACAATTAGACAATTAAAATCATATACTTTAAGTTATGATTAGAGGTATTACCCCAAATAGGTATCCCATAGGAGAGAGATGAGTTAAATAGAGCGTAATAAATCTCTCTTAGCATGTGCCTTGAAATGGAAGACTTATTATAGTATCCCCTGTAGCACATGAAGTCGTTTTAGGGTCGGTTTACGGTCGAAAAGTCGCTTTATAGTCGACGAACAAATGCCGACCTAAAAACGTCCGAACGTTTTTCGACACTAAAACCGTAAATCCTTTTTTGGGACTATTTATGGTCGGTATGCCGACCATTATCCGACCTAAAATAGACCTCACATTTAATTATTACCCCTGTGGCACAAAGGGTATATTTAAGGTCGCGCTTTGCCAATTAATCGCTCATAACTGTGAAACTTTGGCGATTTAATAAAACTAAATTGAAATATTTTTAAAATAACTTCCTTTCTGTATTATATTTTTTCGAAAAAGATTATATATTCAATGTGAGAAGGTTTCCTTATTAAAAATATCTCAGCTCAAGTAGATTACATTCGTATAGCTAGATATGTTAGGCTAAGATATTATTAATGAAGATTTGTTCGTTACTTTTACTAAGCCCCAAGAAACTTTAGAACTCTGTACTCTAGATTCAAGAGCTTTCCGATTGACGGAAATAAACTCATTGTTTCACTCCCGTTCATGGGACTTGACCAACTACATACATGTATATAGCTATTTATATAGTTATATTTACGGTTTTATTTGGTCATTTTCAGTCACTTAAAATATCAAAAAGTAAGTCATTTTGACGTAATGATACAGTACATTCTAAGTCGGGATAACGTCGTTTCGGAGTCGGTTCTTAGGTCTATTAAAAGGCGGTAAAGAGTCAACGTTTTGAAGGCGGCCGATGGTCGGCCGACCCTTTTACCCCTAGGACATTTGGACCCTAAATCCAAAGGTCGGCCGACCGTTGGCCGACTTTAGTGTTTAGTACCTTTTGCCGACGTCGCTTCGGCCCGACTCTAATTTGCTACAGGGGATAGGGCACCACAGACTTTAGCCAATGTATTACATACATGATTTACATGTTTATTAAAGGTAAGTTGATCATCGAGGATAACACCCAATTATTTATATGTGAGAGCCCTTTTAATTGCAAAATTATTTATAACTATTTTGGGAGGGTCTATCTTCTTACCTTGGTTGTGAAAAATAAAGAATTCGGTTTTCTCAACACTGAGGGAGAGACCATTTAGGGTTATCCAACGATTTAGGTTATCTAACAAGGCATTGGTTTGTGTTGTTACGAATTTCACGCACTTATTACATATAATTAAAATGGCATAGTCAGCGAAGAGGCAAAAGAAATTTCAAGGTACAGAGTAGACAATATCATTCAGGTATATAGATTAAATAATAGTGGAGATAAAACCGATCCCTGTGGGATGCCTGCTATTAAGAATTTAGGTAGGGGAATCTTTGTATTTAATTTAGTTCTACAGGGTCGGTTTTGAAGGTATATGTTTTAATCCAACTGTTTGCTGGTCCTCTTATTCCCACGCGGAAAAGTTTATTCAAAAGTCTATTGTGTGGAACCGTCTCGAAAGCCTTTCGCTAGTCTAAAAATACTGATAGTGAGATTTGGCTTTACAGAAGTCTAAAAGTCTTACATGAAATGCTTTGTCGAAGATTTTAGCAATGCAGGAAAGAAGGGATATTGGCCTGTAATTCTTGGGGTCAAATTTATTGCCCTTTTTGTTTATTGGGATTATAAGAGTTTGTTTTACCGTTCTGGGTAAATACCTAAGGTAAAAGATAGGTTTATTAAGAATAAAAGTGGACCTAATAAAATATCGGCAGCAAATTTGATCGCTTTAGGACTGATGTCATCAAGACCTGGGCCAGTGAGAGGAAGATTTTTTATTACGCTCTTTCACTCTATAACTCATCCATTGGGAAAACAGCCATTGAATTAGGGTTACTGACGAGAGGTCTTCACTGGGTTGCACTAAGGACGCGTCTTTAGTAAAAAAGTTGTTTAGACTGTCTTGGTTCACTGTGATATTTTGATTACTCTTCGTTTTTCTATTTAGCATTTCATTAATACTGCGTCAGTTATTTTTAGAGCCTTTTGATTGTTGTAATTTATTCGTAAAATATGAGTTTCTAGCATTTTGTATACGCTTGTTACAGAGGTTTCGGGAGGAGTGGTAATTTTCCGTGTTTTCTTGAGATGGAAATTTTTTAAATAATTTTAATTGGCGGTTTTTTTCTTGAGCATAATTTATAAGTTCTGGAGAAAGCTAACTCTTACAAGGAGAGTACCCGAGGTGTTTATTACCGATTTAGTTCAAAGTCGGCCGTAATGTAGACCTATATGAGATATGAAATTTCCCAAAAGGAGACGTTGCACTACCCATTCGATTTGCCATGGCAACCGAAAATGTTTTTGGCCACTTACAACCAAAATAAGATTTTTTCCTTATTTTACCCAAAATTTGTTACAAATTTACCCTAAAATTGTTTCAATTTACCCAAACTTGATGAAATTTACCTAAATGTGGTCCAAATTACACATTTCGTGATTTTCAAAAAATTTCAAAATTTTCGTAGCTAGGACCCTGTGAAACCGAGAAAATCTCATGCATTTTTCAATGGAGATTTTTTGTTTTAAGTGATCAAAAACATTTTCGGTTGCCATAGCAAATCGAATGGGTAGAGCAACGTCTCCTTTTGGGAAATTTCATATAGGTCTACATTACGAATAGTAAAACGATTTAAGTCCATGGTAAATATAATAATTTAAAATCTTAAAAGGAAGAGACTCATGGATAAAGGTTAATTAATTCCTTTAATTAAGGAAACAAATAGGGTGTACAGAACCCATGTTAAGAGAGAGCTTTCGGCCTCGTAAGGCCTTTATCAATCTAACTTACAATACCAATAATGTCAGGTTTTTATACAAAGCAATTAAGTTTTTTATACAAGTACGTTTTTTTTTTCATACGATGTCACCCCATAATCTGGCCTCTATACAGCCTTCGTCTAGGTTCATATTATTAGAATGTTTTTTAATATATACTCCCTCTACAAATTTCCTTTTATACCAATTTTTCTCAGAGTAAATACATTCTACACCTTCCCAATCCATGCTATGATTGTCTCCATTACAGTTCCACATGTGGTGGGCAATTCCGTTCTCAAAATTACCCGTATGTTCATTCATCCTCGTCTTCACTTTCCGTTTAGTTTCGCCAACATATTTTTTAGAACAACTGCAACCAATTTTATACACTACACCAGTCCGTTCATTCACAGGGTTATCTTTTTTAACCGGTCTATTTAACATATTTTTCAGAGTATTAGAGCTTCTACTGACCCATTTTACATTAAACTTAAGACCTTTTCACACGAGCCAACTTTTGAAATGAAAATGCTGAGTCAGCAAAAATGGATCCATTTTTTTCTCACGTACTTTTTTGGTGGATCAACTCATCGAACTTTTATTCACACGAACCAACTAGTTCACTCAACTCAAGTTGACTCATCTAGTTGGGTCAAAAAGTTGGCTCGTGTGAAAAGGCCTTTAGAATTCAAAATACGAGCCAATTTTTCGGTTTTTTCTTTTACGTAAGGTAAAACGAGGGATTTTTCTTTTGCTTTTCTTTTAACAGGATTAGGGACATGATTATAGTCAAAAATGGATAATTTGAATATAGTAATTGGACTTTAAGTATTTCTTTATCGGCGGCAGCGTTATCGGAAAAAGATTCAATACAGGCTTTTGAATCTACATTACGGCCGACTTTGAACAAAATCGGCAATAAACACCTCGGGTACTCTCCTTGTTAGTAGAGGTACTAAGGGTACCAAAATTTAATGATTTATTATATTCTTCAGTTATTATATTTTCAAAGTGATCGTACGCTCTGTTTATATCTTTTAATTTATACAGATCTCTCCATGAAATTAGAGATAGGCCATTGGTAAATAGATTCAGATTTTTGATACTGAGATTTCTAATTCTGGTTAGTGGAGTATTAGGGATGTTTATATTATATATAATATAATATAAGACAGATAGGGTACTGATCGGAGATATGTATGGTAGAGAAGACACGTATCTGTGCAACAATGTTGGTAAACACCCCCTGTAGCAAATCGGAGTCGGGCCGACGTCGGCGGGAGACGCAATTCGCGGAGTCGGGTGGACGTTGGCCCACTGCACTATTTAGGGTCGAAGTGTCCTACTTGATTTAGGGTCGGCCCGACGTCGTATGTTCGACTTCTGCCGACTTTAAATGTTCGTCGTATGTACTCCGAAACATCGGTGGGCCGGTATGGCAAAGTAGGGTCGGGCCGACGTCGACGATCAAGATAAATACCCAAAATTACCGACGTCATCCCGACTAAGAATGTACTGTATAATTACGTCGAAACGACGTCGGCCGGACACCGTCAGGTAGTCGGGCCGACTTCCTTTTTGATATTTTATATGACTGAAAATGACCATGTAAAGTCATATATATAGCTATATAAATAGCTATATACATGTATGTAATAGGTGATGTCCCATGAACGGGAGTGAAGCAATGAATTTCTTTCCGTCGGAAAGCTCTTGAATCTAGGGTACATAGTTCTATAGTTTCTTGGGGCTTAATAAAACTAACTAGTAAATCTTCATTGAAAATATCTTACCCTAAAATATTTAGCTATATGAATATAACCTAATTGAGTTGAGATATTTTTTAATAAGGAAACATTCTCAGATTGAATATACGATCTTTTATGAAAAAATATAATGCAGAATAGATGTTATTTTAAAAATATTTCAATTTGTTTTATTAAATCGCCAAAGTTTCACAGTTTTGAGGGATTAATTGGCAAATAAAATGTCGGATATAAGTCGACCGTTGGTTGGGCTATAAATGTGTAATGTCTTTTTCAAGTCATGACAGCTATAACAATTCAAGGTCGGTGTTCGGATTCTAAATAGTTCCAATGCTTAGACTTTAAGAGTCGGCAAGTGGTCCAAAATGTTGAATCGCCATACCGACTTTAAAACGACCAAAAACGTTTTTACAAGGTACCTATTATCTCACAAAAGTTTAGGACTTTTGGAGTTGGTATTTGGACCAGGACCGAAAAGCTACTTTTCGACCAAAGACCGACTTTAAATCGACTCTTCGTGCTACAGGGTAAGTATTATTTTCGACCCAAAAAGTACTTAATGGTGTTAGAACCAAACGAGTGGTGTTTAAGAATTAAAGAAAAATAAGTCAGTTGAAAAGTATGAAGATAAAGATTTTTGGTCATTTTGTCGATCACGGTGTTCGCCAGCTCGTTTTATCTTTAATCTTGTAAACGATTAAATAAAAGAAATTTGACAATGCATATCACTTTTTCAATAAATTTTATTTAAAAATAAACAAAATTTTTAAAGCTAGCACTGTATATTTTATTGATTTAATCGTTTATCTATATAAGTATTCAAAAAGTTAGCACAGTATTTTTGGTAATATTTTGGGTTCATGAAACCGATAAGATGCCCAAAATCTCAATTATCAGAAAACCGTGTACTTAAGGTCTTTTTTAAGTCGGAAATTGCACTATAAATTTCGGTCGGCACCCTGACTAAGAAAAGTCTGAAATACGTACATATATTTTTTTAAAGATTAAGACTTTTTAGGTCGGCTTTTGGTCATGGACCTAAAACTACTTTTCAACCCAAGACCAACCCGTAAGCGACTCCCGTGTATTACAGTGGTCGCCACCCTGACTAAGAAAAGTCTGAAAAACGTACATATATTTTTTTATTCGAAAAAGATTAAACCTTTTTGGGTCGGTTTTTGGTCATGGATCTAAAACCGACTTTTCGACCAAAGACCGACCCGTAAGCGACTCCCGTGTGCTACAGGGGACGTTATCTATGCCAGATTCAGAGCTTCCCTGCGCTCTAGTAACCTCGAAAACGCACTTATAACTTGCAAAGATATCACATAGTTCATCTACTTTTGGGTTTTTTATTAAAAAATTAATGTTAAAATCGCCCATAATTATTTTAGATAATTTCGAAGTACCTAGTTTATTGGCAATATTTTCGCAGTGATTAAAAAACATTTTTATATCTGCCCTATGGTGGCGATATACAATAGCAATAGAGGTGTTTAGTTCCTGAATTTTGATTGCGTAGGTTTCAATATTTATATTAAAGAGAGCCAGATTATCAATCGGAAAAACACTAAGTGATTTCTTTCAGTAGAAACAAACGCCCCCTCCTTTTCTATCGCCAATACCATAGAAAATGAAATTAGGAACGTGTAAGACCTGGTCATTTCTGAACCAATTTTCGGTAACCGCGATAATATCAGGTTCAATATTTAAGCAATTTAGTTTGTATAGTAGATTGTCCAAAATACAATATGCCCTCGCGACATTGGCGTAAATAAGTGACATAATAAGAAATAAGAGACGGGTAAAGTAATCTAATTAATTTAATCTTTGGTTTCTACTTTATTTGCAGTTTTGTTATAATTGTATTGTACTCCTTCAATTTCAATTACCAAGTTTGATATGAATTTGCGGTATATTCCCATTCGATCGAAATCCCATTCGACCAAATTCAATATGTTTGACCTTTTGTTTTGTTTTTTACTTCTGCCCCGAGATATAGCAGGGTACGCAAAAAACGTTATACCTAAACAAAATTGCTACAGGTGTACTAACGGTAAGGTTAGGTTAGGTTAGGTTAGGTTAGGTTAGTCTCTCACTTCCATAGGGTGGCGCGCTTTTATAAATATATTTATGCTTTGAACTTTTTATTTATATCAAGAATACAATAATTCGAATAATTTCATTTTTTAATGTGAATGGTGAAGTTTGTAGCAATTGCGTCGAGTAAGGCTAACGCGACTTCTTCATTCGAACCCTCCTTTGTGAGCTATTTTCTCCATTTTAGCTAACTGGCTCCAATAAGACTATCAACACTTATTTATATAAGAAGTAAACCTATTTAAAAAATGTCTCATAAAAACGAAATTTGATGTACTATAAAAAATAATATAAACGTGCAAAATTGGGCTGTAAACCGCACAATTGGGATATTTTCGATCGATTGGGACTCAATGTTAAATCGTTTTCGAACGAATGGGATTTCGGTCGAATAGGACCAAAGCGAATTTGCCATTTTCCGTTTTCTCTCAAAAAGCTGTAGGCTCTAGGCGATTCTTATTGATATTCTTAATATTTCAGTTATCCAGCGTGTGGATAAGATCAAACTGTAGTACTATTAAGCATTTCGCCACGTCTACCTAATAAAATTGCATTTATCTAATATAGTGGTTCAACTAAATCAATTAAATGTTCACCGTTTTTCAAACTAGTGTGATTGCGTGTTTGCTTATGAAGTCCTTTAACAATCACAATCAACAGCTCTACTTACAAGTTATCAACAAGATAATTTCCCTATTCACTATTAATCTGGGTGTAAAATGTAATAATATAATGCTCAATACGCCACTAAAATCTAACTAACGTTACTCGTCTTGAGTTTGATAGCTAAAGTATTTAAAAGTCGGAATTATAACGATGAAATTAAAAACGTTTATTCAAAGGGTAATGATAAATTATAGCAACAAATCCATACTGATTAAAATATATATATCTGTATCTTAATATACTGTTGTAAAAACATATTTTGGTCGCTTTCTGTCAAAAGTAAGGTAAGCGATATATTTCATGATTCATTTAAAGATATATGATTAATCTATGAATTTACAAATACAAAAAATAGACTAGGGCACACACAACCATCCTTGAATGGGAAGTTCTGTGGGTTGGGTTTTAATAAATAAAAATATAAATAAATAATAACAAATAAAATATTTACTTCAATGTACACGCTATTAGTTTCTTCATTTACAGCTGATTGGAAGTCTACCAAAACAAAGATTGTAGGTCAACTGCAAATGCTTGAATACCCCTATTATAATTTGAAGTGGATTTTGGTCCTTAAATTCAATTTGACTAATGTACAAATTACAATTGAGGAAATGTGTGAAACTTGGTTTTATCATAATCAGGGTGACCAGGGAAAAGCTTTGAAAATTGTATAGGAAAAATAGGAATTTTGGGGGCGAATTATAGGAAAATATAGGAAACTAAATAGGCTAAGAAAAATATGGGAAAAATAATAAGGTAATTGTTGCATATCGGTATACTTCGACTTGAATCACCTAGAATATTAATAACGTTTTCAATTTTGTACACTGCTTTCCTGCATTATTGGATCACTTAGCGGATTTACAAAGCTCGTACATTTCAAGATTTTGTTCGAAAATGGCAGTATTTACACTAGATGATGACACGTACAAAAAAAGTTATTTCGTTTTCAAAAGACCGTGAAATTATAGGAAAATATAGGAAAATAGGTTAGAATAAAGGAAATTATAGGAAGGCATTAAAAATATATGACAATATAGGAAATATAGGAAGTCTGGTCACCCTGCATAATTCATGAGTAAAGATTAAACACGAACATCGTTCAAATAATTTTCGTGGTGCCGTTACCTATCAAAACCTTTACCCCAGTAAATTTATCTATGCCTCTTAAAATAATGAATTGACCTAAACACTTTTTCCCTCCAGTGAACTTCATTCCTTGCCCACGTCAATGAAACTACTTTCAAATATACTTTATCACGTACGTACCTCATTTCCTTTGTTCTTACAAAAATGTGTAACTTTTAATTAAATATTCCGTGAGAGTGTAATTTTTAATTAAAGATTCCGTAACAGAATCTCACTTAGAATTCAAGGAAAACCACCAAGGACTATTTTATTTTACATTTAATGCTTCGAAGATGTGTTTCTGGTTCGTTTATACATGTAAAAATATAAAAAACATTCTCGCTCGAATTTGAAAGTTTAAAGATTTTATCTTACCATGTCAACGTAAAAAAAGTTAAAAAATGACTTCTTTATACCAAGAATTATCTCGTGCCTGCACCTGAACTCTCATTCCCAAAAGTAAATTAAAAGGTCTGGAGCAAAAACACCTTGAATAAAAATATTTTGAAGGTTTCTTCTTATATTAGAGACCATTTTGATCACTGGATTAGTCAGTGTCGGTAATAAGTCCTTTTCAGAACGGATTTTCTTCTTTTACACGAAATATGTCGGTTATCAGAGTACTTTCAAACATTATATATTCCGTTTTAAATTGGTCATTTAAAACTAA
Organism: Leiobunum rupestre; assembly: GCF_980474605.1. NCBI lineage: Eukaryota > Metazoa > Arthropoda > Arachnida > Opiliones > Sclerosomatidae > Leiobunum > Leiobunum rupestre. Next base: position 33,656,144 of record NC_143386.1, read on the forward strand.
ATACGGACAAGTTTTATATTTTAATATATTATTGGTAATCGTTATTCACACGATATCATTAGGCGCGGTATTTCAAATAACATCAGCGCAATGGCAGACTATACTATTCCGTAAGTCACACTATTATTCCTTACACCAGTACATAATTGTTCAGTTAAGTTATATTTACCGTGCTCTTAATTAATATTTTACTAGATAACTTTGTAAGTATTTTTCAATACTACCGCGAATACTTCCGTACTGCTTAGCCCTTTTCGTTCAAACTTTCTGTTGATAGGTCACACCCAGTATAGAATGATGACACCTGTCGTTTTATTTGAACTTTCCCGCCATCTTAGAAAATGGCGGATGGAAAATATTTCACTTAAGTAATAAATTTCTTTGTGTTTGACACTTTTCACAGAAATGTTCTGATAGTTGGTCACATTCAGCAGATGAGTCCTATTATTTTACTTCCCCGCCATCTTAGAAAATGGCGGATGGAAAATATTTCACTTAAGTAATAATTTCCTTAGTGTTTAGCCCTTTTCACAGAAATTTTCTGATAGTTGGTCACATTCAGCAGATGAGACCTACTATTTTACTTCCCCGCCATCTTAGAAAATGGCGAATTACAAAAAATGCGGTAGCTTCCGTAGGGCTTAGATTTTTCGCCGCAATTTTCTTTTGGTCAATTAGTAACACCTAGCACGTGAGACCTTTATTTTTGGTTGAATTCCGATGCCATTTTGTAAAATGGTAGACCCAATAGGTAATAACCACGGTAAAAAGTTGGGCCAATTTTTACTGAAATTCTACGGCAAGGAAGAAAAGGAAAATTAAAATATAAAATTCAGTGCCTTTTTTACTCTAAGCTAAGCTATAGTAGTTTCTGTTGATATTCGTTTCGATGGTTTTTGAATTGGTAATTTATCGGAGCCATTGATTTACCATAATAAACCATGAACTAATAACTCTTTACACTCCTAGTGTGCATTGATTTCTACACAACGCTATAGGCATGAGTATCGACAAATCGGGAAAAGTTAGAAAATTTCGAGGGGTAAGACACTCTCAGATAATCTGTACACCGAGTTCGTGCATTTAGCACTGTTAAAGGTGCACATTTTCAAGAGTTCGAGAGTTCCATTTAGCACTGGCAAAGGTACGGCAGTGTACACCGAGTTCGCAGAGTGTCTTACCCCTCGGAAAATTTCGTCCAATGCAATGTAATGTTATGTTACATTCCTTACGTTACTTTGTTTTATGTAATAATTATTATACAGGGTGCTTCTTGGTGTTGCGCTTGTACAGCCTACTTTCAGGGGCTAGTAGGCCGCACTTTGAAGCTCTCTGGCGCTCTTTTAACGCATCGTTGGAAAATGGGGAAAAAACAGGCATGTTTCTCAACTCACCCCTAGAACTCCTTAATTTTTTTGCATCACATTTTGAAACTCCTTGTATAACCAATAGCCATATTTTTTTCACGCGGTATATAAATTTTGAAACAGCTTTCTACGATATTCCTAATAAAATTCTATAAAATGAAGGTACTTTAAAGAAACCGAAGAATACGGATAACTTGAGTAGTTCCGGCACGTGCTTAGATGTTATCTCACTTAGCCGGTAAAATACTTCCCGAAAATTTAATCACATATTAATATTCTTTCAATACTGCCTTATAACGAGGTCGTAACAGAGTCATTGAAGAAAATAAGTTTTTTTTCCTTATTTTACACAAACATTGTTACAATGTTACCTAAAAAATGTTCAAATTTACTCAAACTTGATGAAATTTACCTAAATGTGGTCCACCCATTTCGTGATTTTAAACCCCATACTTTTTTAAATGGAGATTTTCTTGGTTTTAAGTGGTCAAAATTATTTATTTATGTAATTTGGACCACATTTAGGTAAATTTCATCAAGTTTGGGTAAATTGAAACAATTTTAGGGTAAATTTGTAACAAATTTGGGTAAAATAAGGAAAAAATCTTATTTTGGTTGTAAGTGGCCAAAAACATTTTCGGTTGCCATGGCAAATCGAACGGGTAGTGCAACGTCTCCTTTTGGGAAATTTCATATCTCATATAGGTCTAAATTACGCCCGACTTTGAACAAAATCGGCAATAAACACCTCGGGTACTCTCCTTGTTAGTACGATGACGAAATATGTAAAACCATAAGTCTATAATGTTGTTCCATAAGTTTGTCACTTTAGGGAATATTTTACCGAGAGCTAGTAACGAAGTGACGTCATCAAAAGATGAAAATCTCCACCTGGCGAGGCGCTGTAAAGGCTACGTGTGACGCGGGAGCAAGTGGACGCAAAACTGCGACGAAGCCGGAAATGCAGTTTGTCTTGTGAAAAGCTCTCAGTAAAAGTGTTGCATGTGAAGAATAGGAAGTGTCACACTTATGTAACAATATTATACAATTATGTTAAAACGTAATACATTACATTTCCATTTTCCTTTTTATAATTCCTCTTTCATTTCATTTCATTACATTACATCTATATACAGGGTGTTTTTTGTTGAATAAGTGATTTTTTACGAAATATACTTAGGTTGAAATTTCACCAATCAATGTTCCCGCGGTTACGTAAAAATTCACCGGTCCGAACCAAAAAAGCACCCTGTATATCATTATAAATCTAATTTAAATTATTATTCAATACATTATTAAAAGGGCATTTTATCAAATGAACATAATATATCATTCAGTGATTACAATTTATCTTCGGGTAACTATCAAGGAATGTACCGGAGGTGTTACCCACCGATTTTGTTTAAACTCGGTTATCATGTACCCCTCAATGTAACTTGAAAAACCTGCAAGGGAAAAGTTACGCTGGGCTTTCATTTTGCCATGGCAACCGAAAACGTTTTTGACAACACGGAATGAAAATTTTACCGATTATAATTTTGTTACGAAAAAATGCACAAAACTAATCAAAAGTTGATCAAATATATCAAATTCTCCAGTTTTTATTTAACTTAACCAAATAATGAAGTCTTAACATTTTATAATTAAATTTCTTAAAATTTGATCAAGGTTGATCAATTTTGATCATCTTTGTAATTTTTAGCATTCAGTAATTTTTTTTCTTAAAATTTGTGTTATTTTTCCAATTACAATAGTTTTTACCCTATTCCGTTTATTTTATTGATTTTTATCTTACTTTGATCAAATTTAACTTAATTATTTTGGTCAAATTCACCAAAACTAACCAAAAATTGATAAAATATGTCAATTCCACCAATGTGTACCTTATTTTACACTAATAAATCAAGTTTCATAATTTTTTATTAAATTTTTTCAACTTTGTTTAAAACAGATAATTTGATCAAAGTTGGTCAAATTTGTTTTTTTCCCCAAATTTAAAACAAATATGAGATATTTCACCAACTATGCCTATTGCTCGATTTTTCTTAGAAATATAATTTTTTTACCATTTTTTGATCAACTTTGTTCAAAAGTTGATAAATTATATTATTTTCGTCAATTTTGATAACATTTTTCTCTTTTTAAAATTTTGAAAGGGCCCTTATAATCGGTCAGATTCCCATGTTATTTTAAATGGGAAAATTTTCATTTCGTGTTGTCAAAAACATTGTCGGTTGCCATGGCAAAACGAAAGCCCAGCGTAACTTTTCCCTTACAGGTTTTTCAAGTGACATAACCGAGTTTGAACGAAATCGGTGGGTAACACCTCGGGTACATTCCTTGTAAGAATATGCGAGAAGAGCAACAGACTTTGGAACCATTATCGCATACGTTATAGGTCAATAAATCTGCATTTTAATCACGAAACGTAAACCTAGATGGCGATCATCTGCGCGAAAGTGTGACACAAAAAAATGCGATAACGGTTTTAGGACATATATTTAAAGATTTATTTATAAAAAAATATATAATTTTAATTTAAAAAAAATATATATATATACACACATATATATATATACATATATATATACATATATTAAAATATAAAACAAATTGTTGCTGACTAGAAAATGTTTTAAGGGGGGAAGTTAACTGCACCGTTTTGGATGACCTCTGCCGAACTTAAGAATAATTAAAAATAAATAAGGTAAACACTGTGATCTCGACCTTGAATATTATAATCTTCAAGATACACTATCATCTTATAATAAAAACGTGTTAGTAATCAAGGTTAATGGTTATTGGGAAGTATTTTCACATAAACCCAAAATCCCGATATCCTACGCATCGTCTTTGAATAGAGTTTCATTAAGTTCACCTAATCTAAAGTTGTTGTTTAAAATAGATGAATACTTTTATTATCAGTCCTTCAAAATGAAAATAAAACGAGAAGGTTAACCGCCAACAGAAAATAAAATTAAAAGGTATAAAAAATACCGTTAATTTTCAAAGACGCTATAGATCGATTATCTGATTTATATTTCTTGCGTGTAATGATTATAAAGAAAGGGGATTTCTACAAGACTTCGCGTAAGATTAAATATAAAAAAAATTGTTACTATGAAGAAAAGTTTAAAATTGGTATTTGGCATTTTTGGAATTTAAAAATTCTGATTTTTCAATTTTAGAATTTATAGATTTTTACACAATTAGTTGTTCTTTCCTATATAATTGTTCAACACTTTACTTCTATGGGTTTTGCAAACTAAAATTTAATTTATATTCAATGAAATCTTATTCATTATGTTTTATTAATTTGGTTTATCAATTATTTTCTTTTAAAAGTCATGATTTAATTCAGCCAACCCTGGAAAATAATTAATTTAAATAGTATCAATCAAAATAAAATCTTCCATAGTGACTTAGGCTTACCTTGAATTTTAATTCTTGTAGAACCATTTTTTTCAGTTTTTAGTGAAATACCTTAAATGATTTAAATCAATGATCTTAATAAAAGTAATATGATTGAAATTAGCCGGCCTTGGAAAATAATTAATTAAAATAGTATCAATCAAAATATAAATCTAAACTAAAATCTTTAAATTCCATATAGTAACTTAGGCTCACCTTGAATTTAAGTCTTGCAGAACCTTTTTTGGCAGTTTTTAGTGAAACACCTTAAGTGAGTTTAATCAATGATCTTAATAAAAGTAATATGATTGAAATTAGCCGACCCTGGAAAATAATTAATTAAAATTATGTCAATCAAAATATAATTAATAATTTTAATCTTTTAAGTTCATGGTAATATGATAATGAAGTACTTAAAAATAAATTCAATTGATAATCCAAGCGCTTCATCTTTTAAGTACTTATCTTATTAACATTTACTTTAAATATTTTAATATTTTTGATTATTTTGATGTACTTAATTTAAAAATTTACGATAAATTAATTAACTTTAATGTATTTTTTTTGGTAACAGATGCTTTCTACTATTTTCTATCATCGATGGGAATAACCGCAGGAGCTCACCGACTATTTTCTCACCGCGCTTACAAAGCCCGCTTACCTTTGCGCATATTCCTGCTCTTCTGTAATGCTTTAGCTCTACAGGTAAATTTACAATTTTCTGGTATTTGTATCTCGAGGTTAGAAAACATTTAGTTTTTGGGTAATTTTACATTTGAAGAGAGTAAAAACGAAATATAATTTATATAATTAATTTATTTATGGGTCATTCCAGGACAGATTTTCCCACTTGTTCACCCGACCATCGCCAAATTTCGTGAAAACTTGTATTTAGGGTTCTTTTGGCCGTAGAAGTTGATTCTGAAATTGTCAGGAAGATTGGTTTAGTGGTTGCTGAGATACGGGGTATTCACATTTTTGAAAATGACCTTGAACCCTACCATTAACCATTTTTTATCTCAGCTTCTACTTAACCCAAAAATTCAAAGAAGGGCTCATTTTAAAGGAATTGAAGAGCGCAATGTAACTAAGCACGTAGGTTCATGCTATATATAAGATAAAATACAATAAATCAAGTTTTAAATAGTTGACCTTTGACCCTGAAAATAGCTCATTTTTAATTTTCAAAATTTAATTTTTTTCCGCATTCCCTATACGCGCTTTAGTTGCAGTCAAAAAACTGCGAGGGTAATATTTTTTGTTTTCGAGAAAAAAAATATTTTGTATACCCCTCCTTAACTTTTATTAAGCCTATGACAAACATTTTGCCGAGCATTTCGTCATTTATTTGTAAAGTTCGCTTCCATAAAAAATGAATATGTAAATTTCCTTCCAGAGGAACATGTTTTGGTGGTGCCGCGATCACCGGACTCACCACAAATTCGTGGACACGGACGCCGACCCGTACAGCATTGGAAGAGGATTCTTTTTCGCGCACATCGGATGGCTGCTGGTGAAGAAGCACCCGGATGTCACTCGAAAAGGAAGAACCCTGGATTTAAGTGATTTGGAAGCCGATGCAGCCCTCATGTTCCAAAAAAAGTGATACAGTTGAACAAAGCTTACTTAAGCGTATACTAAACTTAATAGCTCTTTCTATAAAATTATATATACGCATTCATGTATAAAAAGTGTTATTTTTTGGAGCGCGCGCTTCCGAATATTTCCGTGTAGAGGATCTCGTGCGTTTTCACGCGAGCTCATCAAAAACCAAAATATGCACTCGCTCTCTAACTTTAACTGCACGATACATTTAACGTAATCACGTGACCTCTCGTATTTTATATAAAGAGCTATTGGTAACCTTAAAAAGGGGAAAATTCGAATTGAGAAATCGCTGTTAAAGCAAGTTAGCAAAGGGGCGGCTCTATAAAAAAGTAAAAAAAACGTAAAAAAAATGCTTCTAAAGCGTTTCTAGGTGGACCGTGGAAGCTAGGAGCAACAAACACAAGGAGAACGCAGCTAGCCTTTAAACACGCTAACGCAGTGTTGTGGACAAATTTCATTGGACGAACCTTTACACTAAACGTTTTACGTACGGTGGGGGGAAGACAATTTCCGAATTTCCCCCTTCCGACGGCAGCAGGCGCTAAAGCGGCTAACCAATGAAAATTGTACACATGAAAATCCACGATTTTTGACGGGTTGCGTTCTCCATGTGCGGGGTGCTGTGTTTGCCGCTCCTAGGTGGCAGCACCTTCCGAGGACTTAGACGAAAGGCGAACTGTCTCCTATTTATTGGCTTCCCGAAACCACGTGTTTAATAAGTTAATAATCAATTGATTCTGAAAAGCCAATCAACGCGAGAAGCTCCCAATTTGCCACACCTTTTAGGCTAGATTTTGATGCTTACTAAACTTGTTTCGATTAATACGCTAACGACATCTAGTGCGAGCGAATGCAACTATACAGGAGCCGTCACTTGATTTAAATAATCAGCAGGTGACTTTATTTATCAGCATTGGTATTAAACGTATTAACAGATACAAGAACAGGTCAAAAACTAAATTTCAAAAAAGGAATTTTTTTTTGTTGAACTTGTACCCATAGAGTAATCCACTCACATAGAGTGGAAGGCTATCAGCGAAACTTGTTAACACTTTTCGTACGCAGCGTCTTGTTTGCCAGGCGTGAAAGAAACAAGTTGGCTAAGTTGATGTACAATATCTGGTTAAAAAAGTAAGTTTATACTCACACCATCGCTCTTCGGACTATATTTATTCACGAGTCCAAAACAGGTTGGCCCGTTAAGATTAATGTTTCATGCGCTTCCATTGGGCATTCCGCTCTATGTAAATGGCTTACTCTATGCTTGTACCAGACGTTTTAGCATTTTTCAGTTTAGTACTCAGTATATCGAACTAAATGAGCTAAGTTAATACGAACCACCGATATTGGTTGGTTAGTCGCACTCCAAATTCCCTGCGAAGTACTGGTCTAATAATGAAAATTCTGGCTATTTTCAACACGTTTTAATTCGTTTTTGATTCGAAGGTCTATTTGCTTCTTTATTTTACTTTCGATGACCTATTTGTCAGAGTAATTCGTAAGATTTGTAATATCTTTAAATTCGTCTAGCGTTTAGCTATTCTGGCCCTTTTACACGATGGAATTTTCATCCTTGTATACACTCTTTTACGCACGTATTCTCCACCCCTGGATACCCTTCATCTACCGGAAGGCCAAGGGGTCGGACACTTGCCATTATTTTGGACGGGATTTCGGGATTTCGTAGATATTTTGGCTATTTTGTCATTACTTTTTGAAGTGATTTTGGGATTTCAATGTTAATTTACCATAGAGAGAGTTGAAAGATTTTGCGATTTTAGACAAAGTGTACGGGATTTTGGTAAATGTCCGACCCCTCGCGGATGCGCCCTAGCCGTGATACATAAATGCATTTAAAAGAGTCTATATTACCGTTTTTTGGTGTGAAATGAAAGTGGGTGGATGCACACTGCAGATACGTTAGAATATTTCTCAAGTTGGATTTGTGGAAAAACGTTAATTTGATAAGAAGATACGTTCGAGATTTACTCGGTTCTATTCGATAATTAAGAACATCGAATCGAATATCGAATCGAATGTAAAAAGTACCCGAATCGAATATCGAATCGAATGTAAAAAGTACCGGAATCGAATATCGAATCGAATGTAAAAAGGACCCGAATCGAATTCTTAGAATTCGGAATAATCGGATACGAATCGAATATTGAATCAAATGTAAAAAGTACCCGAATCGAATACTTAGAATTCGGAATAATCGGATACGAATCGAATATCGAATCGAATGTAAAAAGTACCCGAATCGAATACTTAGAATTCGGAATAATCGGATACGAATCGAATGTAAAAAGTACCCGAATCGAATACTTAGAATTCGGAATAATCGGATACGAATCGAATATCGAATCGAATGTAAAAAGTACCCGAATCGAATACTTAGAATTCGGAATAATCGGATACGAATTGAATATTGAATCGAATACTTAGAATTCGGAATAATCGGATACGAATTGAATATCGAATCGAATGTAAAAAGTACCCGAATCGAATACTTAGAATTCGGAATAATCGGATACGAATCGAATATCGAATCGAATACTTAGAATTCGGAATAATCGGATACGAATTGAATATCGAATCGAATGTAAAAAGTACCCAAATCGAATACTTAGAATTCGGAATAACCGAATACAAATTGAATCTTCGAGCTAGGGATTGTTTTATTCGAATCGAATGTCGAAGCGCGAATCGATTCATCGAATAATTCTGGTACGAATCGAATCAAACCCCGTACACGTGCTTACGTCATTTATTGATTTACAAAATATACTAGTTAGTCCAGTCAACGAATGCTCAAAAAAAGGTATATAGGGAAATTTTGGGAACACAATTTTTGAATTGGTAACTTTGTTTGGACTAGTTAGGAGGTGAACATATCAAAAGTCCCCGCCCGTAGCCCTTGAGCCGGGGGGGGGAGGAGGGGGTTTGAAGGTCCCATTTTTCGGGTTTTCGCTTATATATCGGAAACTATGTGTCCTAGCGACATGGTAACTCTATACACAATGAAAGCTGATTAAATTTGCTACAGGTCTTACTCAGTCACGGTTTTTGATATCTTGCATAGTTTTCGAGATATCCGCTCTTGAATGTCTGTAATTTTGGAAAAAAACATTTTTGCCTCACATTTTTTGCTCTTTTTGACCGGATAACCCTTCAACGATGCACCCAAAAAATAAATTCCGGCCTTAGTGTAGTAGAGCATTAAATTCACTTCAATAATATATATTACTTTACTATTTTATCTATTTTCCTTCCAATGTTAAAGCAATTTCAGTGTTGAGCGTGAAATCTGAAGTTTTCCGACAACTGCCGACTAATGAATCTTTCAATTTCTCACCATTCCCAGTCAACATATTGGCCAAAATATGCACCATTATGTACACATAGTGAGTACTGGACGTCTATATAGCACAGATACTCATTTTAGAATATATACTGACCAGGCGACCAGCATCCTCACACTTAATTAAAGAAGACCTAGACCATTTTAATGGGAAAATATGTTGCTATGACCAACGTTGTGCATATATGAGTGTTTATAAGGCATTGGGATAGTGACGAGAAGTGAAGTCACATTGGCTAGTTGGCTGATTTTGCCATCACCCCTCTCTTTACTGGCTTTTTAAAGGGAAACTATCCCTTTTTCACCCAATTTAGAAACATCAGGACTCGATGCAGTCACTTCCTCATCACATACAAAACACTTGCTGGTCATTTTGTGACACCAAAACATAACACTGAAACAAACAAAACAAACTATGACAAAAACAAACAAATGAGCAGGGCCGTAGCTAGGGCTGGGCGGCCGGGGCGGCCGCCCCGCGCGCGTGATAGGGTATAGGGGCGCCAAAATTGATCCATATTATTATATTAGGGGGCGCCAAAATTGCAGCTCACCCCTGGCGCCATTTTCTCTAGCTACGGGCCTGCAAATGAGTGCCCAATTAGGTTATAACTAGCAGTAAAGCACAAAAACAGTTATTTTTGTGTAAAAATAACCTAACCATGTCAGAAAATGCTAGCCGAAACGCTGAAACTATGAGACGCATTATCGTAGCGATCGCCGTCTATTATTTATATTAGATACAATAAATCTTCAATAAAACAGCTAAAAATAACTTAAATTGATTAAAAATTACAACACATCCTGTTCTAAAAATCCCAACTAAACCTCCCTTTCTACGATTGGAAATTGCAGGCGTTTAAAATCAAAAGGCATATCGGTTGGTATTATGAGTATGCGTGGAATGAATACGGCCCGGGCAAAGGTGCCTGCGTGACACAGATAGAGAGGGAGGGGGAGCTGTGAAAAGGGAACGAACGCCAGCGAAAATGGTCGAAGCATGGACACGGTATATATGTATATCATGTTCCTAAAACTCGAAAACGGTTAGCTCTAGAGCTTTGAAATTTTAACTCAATGTTCAGGGCCTGATTTCCAACTAAACGCGGCTTATTTCAAATACCTGACATGGTTATTAATCTAATTCAATTTTACTCATAATTCAATTTTAATTTACTTCACTTTGGACTTCCACCCCTTTGCTTCCCTTACATCCTCTCTTTAGTTCCTTGCGCCCGTCCCGACCTTTAACGGGTTAGTGTGAAATTCGTAGAAGGGGAGTTAGTGTGAAAGAAAGGGACTTCGTAGAAAGGGAGGATTAGTTGGGATTTTTAAGTACAGGACGTGTTGCGTTTTTGCTACAGCGTTTACCTTTCTTACGTACAAATCAGATTTAATTCATTAAAACTAAGACCCCGGGCGAGGCCGGGTATTAAAGCTAGTAAATAATAAAATAATACATCATTGGAAGGTAAATAATCTAATTTTTAATTAATTTCAGTTATTTTTAGCTGTTTTATTGAAGATTTATTGTATTTAACATAAATAATAGACGGCGATCGCTACGATAATACGTCTCATAGTTTCAGCGTTTCGGCTAACATTTTCTGACATGGTTAGGTTATTTTTACACAAAAATAAACTGTTTTTGTGCTTTACTGCTAGTTATAACCTAATTGGGCACTCATTTGTGTGTTTTTGTCATAGTTTGTTTTGTTTGTTTCAGTGGGATGCTTTGGTGTCACAAAATGACCAGCAAGTGTTTTGTATGTGATGAGGAAGTGACTGCATCGAGTCCTGATGTTTCTAAATTGGGTGAAAAAGGGATAGTTTCCCTTTAAAAAGCCAGTAAAGAGAGGGGTGATGGCAAAATCAGCCAACTAGCCAATGTGACTTCACTTCTCGTCACTATCCCAATGCCTTATAAACACTCATATATGCACAACGTTAGTTATAGCAACATATTTTCCCATTAAAATGGTCTAGGTCTTCTTTAATTAAGTGTGAGGATGCTGGTCGCCTGGTCAGCGGCCCCACTAGTATATATTCTAAAATGAGTATCTGTGTTATATAGACGTCCAGTACTCACTATGTGTACATAATGGTGCATATTTTGGCCAATATGTTGACTGGGAATGGTGAGAAATTGAAAGATTCATTAGTCGGCAGTTGTCGGAAAACTTCAGATTTCACGCTCAACACTGAAATTGCTTTAACATTGGAAGGAAAATAGATAAAATAGTAAAGTAATATATATTATTGAAGTGAATTTAATGCTCTACTACACTAAGGCCGGAATTTATTTTTTGGGTGCATCGTTGAAGGGTTATCCGGTCAAAAAGAGCAAAAAATGTGAGGCAAAATTTTTTTTTCCAAAATTACAGACATTCAAGAGCTGATATCTCGAAAACTATGCAAGATATCAAAAACCGTGACTGAGTAAGACCTGTAGCAAATTTAATCAGCTTTCATTGTGTATAGAGTTACCATGTCGCTAGGACGCATAGTTTCCGATATATAAGCGAAAACCCGAAAAATGGGACCTTCAAACCCCCTCCTCCCCCCCCCGGCTCAAGGGCTACGGGCGGGGACTTTTGATATGTTCACCTCCTAACTAGTCCAAACAAAGTTACCAAGTCAAAAATTGTGTTCCCAAAATTTCCCTATATACCTTTTCGTTGCCTGGACTAAGTGTTATGTTTACTGTTTCAAAGTCTCTTTTTTAACCGCGAAGTTTATTATTTGTGTCTTTACCACACCCCCCTCCCTCAAAATACAAATTTATTTATTAGGTCGCAACCTACCGGTTTATGAAAAACATCTCAATTAAAAATGAAACTTATTTTTGTTTAATACTGCAAATTTGAGGTAAAAGCTTTCTGGGAAGTCACTACTGAAATTGTGAATCGCGTAACACAATTGTAAGGTTATAACTCCATGAATCGTAATTATGTCGTCAGTGCAGATAAAATTCGTTCCCAGTTGTAATGAGCATCGTTGTGAGTCCTGTCAACAGACGTTATCGTCCCAATCCAGTGGGAAAACATCTCATTTATGGAGCCATTTGCTAAGAAAACTCCCAGAACAGTACAAGCAAGCGATAGAAGCATCGGCTAAAAAAAGCTTTTCGCCATTGGCCAAATATCCAGAAAAACGGTCACTTCAACTTCAAGTGAAATACAGAGTAAGAAAACCAAGACATTGCCACTTGAACAGTGGCGGCTTAAGAAGACTGGGTCCCCGGGGCGGCAATGTTTTGTGACGCCCCCCAGGACCACGGGTCCTTCGTTTCGCACCCCCCGTCGAGCCCTAAAACATTCTTCAAGTTCACCCCCCCCCCTCGACTGGGCGAACCGCCCCCCTTGCCCCCCCTTACGCCGCCACTGCACTTGAACACAAGGGAAAACATGATAAAGCCGTTCGGAACTACGTCGTCGTTGACGGTTGACCCTTTGAAGCTATCGCTGGTTCCGGGTTTAAGCAATTGAGTGCCGAGCTAACTAACAACCAGTACAGTCCCCCACATCCTACAACCGTGTCTCGAAGACTAGAGGACATGAGAATGGAACTTGAAAAAAAATGCACTTAACGCTGAAGAGTCATGTTGATACTTCACGTATATCTATAACGTTCGATCACTAGAAAAGCAACAACGGCAGTAACTATTTGATCATTGCATATGCGAGCAAGATTGGTTATTGTACTCCAAATGCCTATCGGTGTCAAACTTAGAAATTCGCAGTCCATACTTCGGCGGCTACGGAAAATATTATTAGGAAACAACTGGACTTCTACAATATACACTTATCTCAAGTGTTTTACGCTACAACAGACACTACTAACTATATGCCTTGAACTGCTAGACTTTTGAGAGTAAAATGGCTAGGTTGTGCCACTCAAAAAATACAACTTTCGTTGGCTGTTCAAATAACGATAAAACATTTGATTAAGAACGCTCATCGAATTGGTGCATTCTTTCACTCATCTACAGTAGGCGCAAGCATCTAGTTGACATCGAATTGGCGGAATCTCCGCCCCCACTATAGTCCAAGAGCCCATGCCGTGCTCTTACCAAATATCGCTAAATGAACCTTCAAATCTGAACCAAGAGGCGTATAAGATTAAAAAACTAATTTCGACCAATATCAGGTGATATCAATTTTCAAGGTCGCCGGAAGTGACGTCACGTGGTTCGTTTTTCCGGAAAGCCCCACTTTGACCCGTAAGACAAACAGTTCTTTGTTACAAATCACTAACCTAAATAAAAAATACCTTGACCCATCGTGTACCTTATCACATGCTTATTTTGTCATAGGCTCTTGGACTACTAGACACGGTAACTAGATTCAATAGTACGTACAATCTTGGATTAATAATAGTAGTTACTATCTGGATATATCACTTGGAAATAATCTTATCAGCAAATGGATAATTTCCAAAACTCCCGTAACTCGTAGCCTTCTACTAGGCAGAACCCGTAACAAACATATAGAGTGATATATTCAGGTATCAAGTACTATTATGTATCCAAGGTACAATCTACTACTTTGAAAAATGAAGTTTCTGTATCTCTAGCGCTTGTGGAATCTACGGAAAAGAAAAACTGTCCACCATCGGTTTTAACTCAACAATTGAAAGATACTTTGGAATTGTCCTGGCCAAATTTTAAAGATAATGGCGGAAGCGACATCAATTTTCAGCACCAACACATCGGTCACGGTCAGTTTAATTATTCCGCTAATAACCACTCTGAAAGATGAAGTAAAAAAAGCATCGGCAAAAGGAGTCAATGCGAAATTTCGAACCAGTTGAACGACCGTTTCGATCTAACTAACGAGCACTTGCTTGCCGCGACATTTGTAGACCCACGATTTAAAAACACTTTATTTTCCGACCTGGCAACTGTGGATGTAAAACGTCACTTGAACGACCTTGTTGGAAACAACGAAGACAATGGTAATATACTACAATCACCTGAAATTTCAGGCCAAGAGTTTCCGAACAGTGTGTCAGAATTTATAGCCCGGTGTACCTGGCAACAGGGGCCATACCACCAGAGGCCTATCATCATAGTGCCCTACGCCAGCGTTCCCAAGCCCAGACAGGTGACAAATCCAGCATGGGTAGTAGTACCCTACAACTGATGGTTAATCAGATATTAACAATAAATAAAACAATTTGCTTCGATTACTTAAAATTATTAAAAACCAACTATTTCTTTATTAGAGGGAATATTACTTCCAAGGCAACCTTTAACGATGACCCTTACAGTTCCTTACAAAACCACTAAACCCGGGCATCTAAAAGAAAAAGGCGGCAGCGGCAAAAATTGAAACCTTACGGCACGACAAAAAACCAAGGAGTAATATTACCTTTAACCCGGAAAAGAGCCGCCATTTGCTTTAAAAAAACCACACATCTATCGTTTTAAGTGGTAATAGCTGCGTAGTAAAATCAAACATTGATTACGGTTCGATTCGATTCGACTTTTCATTATTCGGGTATTCGAAGCGAATATTCGCTTCGTTATAATTTCCCGAATCGAAGTGGATTCAGTATTCGATTCGACTACTTCGAATCAAAATGATTCTATTCTATATTCGGAAATGATAAAAGAAATATCGATTCTTCGTTATAGCTTTAATCTACGAATCGAATCGAATTTTTCACGAAAATATTCGAAGTCGAATAGTAAATCGAAGATTCGCGATGCCCTATATTTCTAAAACCTTTTAAACTGAACATATCCATCTCAATCGGTTAGATTTTAGTAAATTTAAATACTAATTTTAATCAACCAATATAAGTCTAAACAAAAGATAAGAAATTAATATCTGGAGTTTAGATATGACTAACACATTAAAGGGGAACGTCCAAGCTTTTCCAAATATCACCTTATTTGCATATCAAAAGATCAGCAAGACGTTCAATATACTTACAGGTACCTTTTTTGTCTTGAAAAAATAGTTTGGGCCTAAAAGGTTGAAACGCAAAATAATGCCAAGTATTTGGGTTTGAATTTTCGCCGCCATCTTAACTTTTAAAATCGCGCCATTTAGGCTTAGGTCTCGTATAACTGGAAGGTGCCGCGCGTACAAAACAAATCTTTCGCGTCTTCAGCAGCGCGCGCTTTAATGTGGTTTTTCTGTCTCACCGATTTCTCACCAGGTGTCGCAGCGGACGCGCGCTTTTCAATTTCCCGAAATTTCTTTATTTCATTGAAAATTAACCACTTAATATTTTTTTGCGGGTTTCGCCATAAATTTTAGTTTTTAACGTGCTATAGGGCTATCTAACTGGCTAAAACTTGACCGTTCCTCTTTAAGTGCTCTTCTAAGGGGGCATCCGAACCTCTAGTACTGTTGTAGGCGTTGTTATTCCAATCAAATAACTATCGTAGATAAATAATAACAAACTAGTTGAATATATGAAGCAACTATAAGAACCTGACGTACATAAAGACTTCACTGGAAAATGCACCGATTGATAGGCATGTATCCACATAGATGCCCGATACGATAGCAGTTTTAAGTCTTTCAATACGTGTAAGAGTGTGTGATGTAGCGCATTTTCAAAATTTACAATGTACTTGATTGTAACGAAAATGTGATTATAACTATATTTTTCAATTTGAACAGATATTACGTATTTCTGACGACGATTTTCGCCATACTTTTGCCACTACTGATTCCAGTCGTCTTTTGGAATGAGAGCGTTTGTATGGCCATCTCAGTTTGCACCCTCCGATATGTGATATTTTTGCACGGCACTTTCAGCGTCAATAGCTTCGCCCACATGTGGGGTGACAGGCCTTACGACCAGACCATGACCTCGAGGGAGAATCGGCTCGTGTCCTTCATTGCCATGGGCGAAGGTTTCCACAATTTCCATCACGCGTTTCCGAGCGATTACGCCACCAGCGAATTGGGCTTAAGACTTAACATCTCGGCGGTATTTATCAAACTCATGTCCCATTTAGGACTCGCCTACGACTTGAAGACGGCGAATCCGGAATTGGTATTGAAACGCTCCTTAAGAACAGGACCCTCTACGAAACAAAAATGATAAGATCACGTGAATGTAAACGCGGATCTCTTCAGATTTGGACTCTCACGAAAAGTCCTAAAAAGTCACCGAAACAATTTATGTTTTTTTCATTTGAATCGCAAAACTTCACTTTAAAGTACAAAATTAAGCAATACCGAAAACAATGTTTGAAAGGAGTTGTTCATAAATAACGTACCGCACTTATGAGGGTCAATGCAATAAGTTTGATTCTTTTCAGAATCAAAATCATTATTTTTTTAAGGTAAACTAGTATATTAATATTTGGTTGTCTCATTTATGATTAGGTTTTTAGATGTTAAACAATAAAAAATATACTTCATTTTGAATGTAATTTAAAATTTTACGGTTTTTATAACTTTTATACTTGAGGGTGTCAAAGTATTTTAACAGAATTTAGGGGATGTGGCCAGGGGTGGATTACACTGACGGCGCCCCTAGGCATAGAAAATGTTTGCGCCCCTTGGCCTTGATCTAATTAGACGTTACAGTCCAGTCATGTGGGTATGAATAGGATGTGACCAGGATATGAAAAAGATTTAAGATAAGTTTTTTAAATATAAACAAAACATTTGTTTTATTTGCTCCTTTATCTACATCAGCTTTCATCTGCACTTTTGTTCGGAAAATGCATTTAAAATATCCGAGTAATCGATTGAGATCTTTAACTCCTTTTCAATTGCCACTTTTCGTCCGAAAGGTTTGCTCTCAAATAATTCTTTATTCTCTTCAACGGTCGAGCAATTAGTAGCTGGTGTTCAAACAAACATACTATGGAACCAGGTTAGGTAAAGTTGGGATAATATTTTGTTCGTTAATAACGCGACATAATCGTAATATTGCTTTCTTTTCGACGTCGGGAATTTCAAGGGTTTTCAAATATAATCGAATATGCAAGCACTTCTCCGTGAAGGATTCTTCCAAATGTTTGTGATAGTGCACTTGTAACGCCTTAAGCCTGGTTTTCACTGTGCTAAAAAACAGCGGAATTGGCTTTCCGCGCCGTTTTACGGAAAGCTCGCGATATTCCACGAACAAGCGCGGAATGGAAGTTCTATTTTTCCGAATTTTTAAAACGCAACGCAATGTGCTAACCAATCAGTGAAGATCATGCGTTGACGTCACTAGCTCACTACTCTCGGTTTGATTCAATTTGTTAGACATTGTTATTGTAATTTAGTCAGTTTATCACGATGACTTCTAAACAAAAAAGAATGAATGGTAGTCAACAGGAGTTATTCGTAGAAGAGGTTCGCGCTTATCCTTTTTTATATGACAAAGCAAATAGATGTTTTAAAAACAATGAAATGAAAGACAATCGGTGGACTGCAGCTATTGGAGCTATCTATGGCGTTCATTTTAATTCTGTGAGTCAGTAAAGATACAATTTTCAGAGCATGCGCTATCGAAACCGCCAAATTACAAAGCGCTTGAAAAAATCCCCAGTGAAAACCAGGTGCGGAAAAGCCTTGGAAAATCCGCCGGAAATATTTTTGCGTAAAACAATTTTCGCGACTCAGTTCAGAGGACACAAGACCTACTATAGCCAAAAACGTATCAACTCTAAATTTTTCCTCGTCCCCATTAATCTACTTCTCCAAATCGGGTCTCATCAGGAAGAAGTTTTCGTATCCTTTTTCGCTTGCTGTCTAATTTATTTAAACTTTTATTTAGCTTTTTTTTCGTAGTAATGAAACAGGTTACGCATACTATTAACATAACCAATAAGTAACTGATAAAGCTCCAAAACCATTTGAATGTCAATTTCAACATTTTGCAATTTTTGACTAAGAACGTGAAATCTGTTTAAAAGCGAACTCCAGAAAAAAGCCATGAAAGCTGATTCAAGTCGTTCCAACTGTTTTCGGAATCCGGCAGCCTCATTTCGGGTGACTGGTTTCACAAAAGAATTTTCACTTATTGTTTTTAAGGCTTCAATAATATAATTACAATTTTCACTCAAATTGTGCAGACCAGCGTGTATCGGAAAGTCTTTTTAAACTCTATTACTTGGTGGCAATACATACAGGGTGTTAAATTGAAATGATACCAGGACAATAACTACAAATGTATTTTAGCTAGGAATTTGAAACTTTTAGGACGCACAGAACGTGCAGGGGGGGACGATGGAAATTTCCATGACCTTGAACCCGGTCTTCAAGGTAATCTAAACTTTATTTCGAGAACCATTAGAGATACAAGGTTGGTTTCAATTAGAAAAGTGTTCCCTATTACATTTTAGGTGTATTAAAGTTTGATCCTTCCTTATTTGACCAATAACAAGTAACCCGGCCACCTGTTACTTGATCACGCACAAGCAACATTGCTTATATGGTCGAAGGTGGTGCCTTGGGTATTAGCTCTATTAAAAAAAAAAAAAAAAAAAACATGATGGAGGTCGTTATGAAAATAATGTACCAGAGACCATGTTGAAGGTCTAATAACTCGAATAATACTCATGCTAGAGTATCACAAATTGCTAGACATACTCATCTGGTAGGGAATCTTAAGAAATTGCCCACTCGGATAACCTTTAACTCATGGTTCAAAGTCATTCAAAGAGTATCTCGAGAACCAATGGATTGAGAGAAAAAGGTCCAATTTGAAAGGTTACCATTGTGGTGGTTTACATCAGGTTAAAGACATTAAAAAGACATTTTGAGTTATTGGCCCTCGTTTCGTTTTTAGTTAACACCCTGTATATTAAAATAAAAACGGGTAAAGATAATTAATAGTGGAGAAAAAAGAACAAGCTTTTTGAGAACTTTCGGCAGCGCAAACTCCAACAAGATTCAAAGAATGTGCCGAGCACTGTATATATACTGCGTAAGGGTTGACATTATTTATTCGAGCCTGCAGCCCGCTATAAATTCCTGACATATTACTCGCGTTGTTGAACGATTGACCACGACAATTTTCGATATTTAAGTCATGGGACTCCAAGGTACTTACTAATGCATTTTCTAGATATTCCGATTTGTGGCCAATTTTTGGAAGAAAGTCGATAAACCTTTCGATTGGAATACCAGTACAACACGTTACAAATCGTTGAGTCGACGCTTATAGAAAAATATATGGCTTCCTTGATTTCTTTAATAATATGAGGTCACATTCGACGCAATCAGTTTTAAGAATTCGTTACAAACGTTACTGGAGATAGGATATTTTGCAACGACCTGCATTACCGTAACGGTCGATATGCTTTTCTAAAAATGGATCAAATTCTGCTATAGTAAGCTCTAAGGCCATCATGTAATTTCCATTGTAGTGGATCCAAATTTTTCATCTTTTCGTCGAAATGGAAAACCTAGGCTTCAAAGTTTCTAACCAATAATTAAATTAATTTTCTATATCAGATTTTAATTGAGAATCAACTCTTCCTAATACGGTGGTTCTCTTCACATAAGCCAATTGGCTCGCTCTATGTTCGGCCAAATTTCCATGCTGACTAAGACGGTTTGTAATGTTGTTCCATTCACATAATACCGTCGTTGCTAAACTACATTTTCCTCCAAATAATCGACAAGGTGCGCAAAAAACAGCTTTTAAGCTCTCCGAGTATACCATATATTCCTGCAGTTTCACTTCACCATTTAAATGTTGTCGTTCAAAGACAGTTTTTGATAAAGCCCTTTCTTTGTCACCAAACATTCGTTTTGAAAGGCTAAAATAACTCTCGATGTTCTGTATTATTCCATATTTTAATAAATAATCAATAGTAAAATCATTTATAATTCACTTACTACGGGTATAGAAGAATGAAAAAAACCATTCAAATATTGTACCGGTCGAAAACTGGGTCTAGAGGAAATCTTAGAGGAAAGGGACACCGTGATTGGTTTGCTTTAGATCCTTGTACACGCATGCGCATTTACGATTTTTATGTTTTTATTTTATTAAACATGGTTGCCCTTCAAAACATATTCACGAAAGGATCTTTGTCATTGACCTCTTATATTTGTTTGTAAACTTCAATGGATTATAGAGTTATTTTCAATAATCTTAAATAGACAGAAAACCATCATGTATCAAAATAAATCAGTTAAAAGGTAATAATAGCTTTATTTTGGTTAACGTTGACGGTCTATTTTGAAACTAAGTCAAAATTAACGTTTAAAAGAGCTCTAAGACTTTGGATTTGTCATAGCTGACGAACTTTCAAAAATTTAATTGTAACGGAAAAAACCTTCAAAATATATATTTATTTTGGCTATAGGTGGCACTAGCGTCGGGTCCACGTCACATCCAACCCCCCCCCCCTTTTCAAACCAAACCTTCCTTTGGGAAGAAGACTGGCGAGCTTGTTAATTTTTTTTAACCGTCTATTGCGGGACTGCTGACGTTTATTATTTCGACCGTTTTAACTTTGCTATCGGTTTCATCGTTATTCGTGTCAACTAAATTCACCGAAGAAACTGATATTTCAGGATTTGAAACATCTAAGTCCATACATTTCATGTTGTCGTTTTCTGCTTTATAATATTTGAGACTAGAACTCACAGATAATTCACAAATTTCAATCTGGGAATTAGACCATACTACAAAAGAATCTAATTTTCGCATTTTCGTTATTAATTCGTGATCTTTTTCTCATTTTTGAAGAGCATTTTTCTTTTTCTGAAAACCACTCAGTTTATTTTTTGAACTCGTAATGCCTATAAACCGAATAGAAAAAATAGAAAAATACAAACTAGCTGTTGACTTCCGGTTTTGTTTTGAAAATTAGAAACAAATTAGGCAAAATTTTACTATAGCTGCCCCCCACCCGATGTTTTTTAATATTTTTTTAAAGAATGCACGATGTGGTTTATTTTATAGGCAAAACGGCTAAAATGGGTTAAAAAACGGCTAATATGCATTGAAATAGTGCTAATAGTTTTGTGCTTGTTGCAGCATACTTCCAGGGGCTAGTAGGCCACACTTTAAAGCCCTCTGGCGCTCTTTTAACTCATCGTAGCAAAATGGGGAAAACAGGCATACTTCTCAACTCACCCTCCATAAAAACTTGTAGAGGTTAACGGTAATAGTGAGTGTAGGGAGCTGTTGGCACCACCGTCTTACGCATTGTAACCCGGCCACCTGAATTAATGGCTTTAAAAGTCGCGTGATGACTTAGACATATGGTGGTGCCTTGGGTATTAGCCTAGCTGATTATTATTATTATTAACTCCTTAAAATTTTTGAATAAAAAATTGAAACACCCTGTATAGTTTAAATAGTTTAGGTTTTTCTTTACATGTTTACTTTTTAACTATGATATATTTAGGTATAGTAATTTGCAAAGAAGTCCCAGGGGATTTGTTTTTCAACCTATTGCACATTAATTATCATTAATATTCGTCAAGTTCTATCGAATCATTTTTTTCGGTAGCATAGCTTATGCCCGGCGTGTTCGTGCATGATATGCCGCTACATTTTCTACACATTGATGTACAAAGAAATCCACTTTTTCGACACCCACAGGACGTGCGGCAATCTGTTTTGCATTTGCAAGAAACTAAGTTCAGAAGCTTATTAGGAGCCACGGGTTTTCGGCATGAAATTGGCTAGAAAACTCCGTTTTTTATTTCCCAGCCCCATTCGATTGGATTTAGCGTCCTTCCGTGCCATTTTTGAACTTGAAGGTAGGACCTTAGGGAATGCTGCTGAGCCGCGGTGGACGTCGGTGGTAGAGTTGCTAGGTCAAATTTTGATTTTATAGATAATTTGGCTGCTTCCCTGGTGTGGCCCTTAATGGGTCAGAGTGTGCAATAACTGGTGGCTTTACCGGGGAGTCGGGATCCGGCTCTTGTAACCCATAAGGGCGGTGGCGCACTGGGAGATGTTAGCTCTGGTCAAATGGTCCTATCTCCACCTCCGACTTCGGTCAGGTAGGGGCTGGATACTAGGCTTCGGCTCAGGCTAACGGAGAGGGTCCGTGCAAACTGGCCGCCTCGGCGGATTGAGTAGCCTGCTGTGGGGCTGCGGGCCTCCGTATGAGGGCACGGCGGACCCATCTCCCGGCCTTTTGGGGTTCCACCGGCATATCCGGTGCCAGCTGTGCCGGGTTATGCGGGCTGCTGTGTGCCCGCCGTTCCCCTTTAGGAGCTCACTCCAACGGGCTTGACTCCTTGCCTCCATAGGTGGGGTGTCGGCTGGAGTTGCTACAGCATCTATTCTTACTCCCACTGCTGTGTGCGAAGTGGGGATTGGTCCACCCATTGCTGCACCTTCTGCTGGGTTGAGTGGCTTGCGTCAAAGGTGCGACCATCAGTAGTGGGGTACTGCTACCCATGCTGGATTTGTCACCTGTCCGGGCTTGGGGACGCTGGCGTAGGGCACTATGATGATAGGCCTCCGGTGGTATGGTCTCTGTTACTAGGTACACCGGGCTATGGATTCTGACACACTGCTTCCCTGGTGTAACTATAATATCGGCTTTCATCTAGACTAGAATACTTTTACATCACATAAAAATGTAGCAGACACATTTCCCCTTTGGTGACTATTTCTTCTTTGGAAACATCCTTTTGGTTAAAGAGGTTGGCAGACTGTGTTAAATTTTCATTATTTTTTACTAAACTGATATCCTTTGACTTTCTCTTTTCTAAACAGAGCGGACGTGGTATCGCAACCCGTTATTGCGTGAACAAAAGGTTCTTAGATTTCCTAAACTGGAAATGTCATAGCAAACACCCGCTTTCGCACTTGTTGATGGCTTTAAAAAGAATAGTGGTTTCGAATCTACTGGAAAATTAACTAACAATAGCACTATAATGTCAGTATCTTGACCAACAACCACCACAGTTTTATTTTTAACTTTATCGATAGCTTTGGAAAAAATTTCGTAGTCTGCATCGTCGTTTTTGGTTTTAAATGATATCCCAGGAGGGAAAACACGAAATATCCAATCAAGGATAAAATAAAACAAATTCAGTTTTAACATGTCCAAACAAGGACAGACTCCAAATAAGTAGTTTATATTATAGGGGCATATTCCCCAATCAAATTTAATTATTGTCCAAGTATGGACTGAACATTTTGGTCATTAATTCGTAAGAATTAATAACGAATGGGAGTAAAATAATATAAAATAGTTACGAAACAGTTTTACGAGTCCATGTTGACATATCGTCGTTGGTTTCGTGATGAAACGGTGTTCCGTGCGTCGGAGACTCCGTAGGCGCCGTGCAGCGAGTTACCGAATGGGCTATTCGCCTCTTTTTATAACTGTCTTGCTGGGCGCGCAAATATTTAGGAGTACGAAACATTTACTGGACGCGCAAGTTCGAAACATTGCACGTTTTCGGAACTTAGTCGAGGGAACGGAACTGATTTTTTCTCTCACGATAGATTGATATTTTCCATCTCTGTCCGGTCTTTTCGAAACGTTCGTTTTTTGTATATTTTTCGTTGAAACAGTTTTTGGCGCGGGTACCAACGTGGTTACCAATCAGGTTCCAGGGGCACTGATTAAAATAGGTCACGATGGATATGACGTGACCCCTTATACTTAGGATTGGTGGGTTCATTGGTAAGGCAAATAGCCAAGCCCAACCCTTTAACTTAGTTCTGGTTCCCACACTCTGTGAGAAAAACGACGCGCACATTGGGAAATACCAATTATACAGAGGACCCTCGTCAAAGTGGTCATAAAAAGTTTCCAAGAGGAGAAAATACATTCGCGAAAAGAAAAATATATATACCGACATTAAGCAAATAAATCTTTCGTGGTAAAAATAGCTACTGGGTAATTGGCAACTCATTTATTTTTATAAAATGAAGGGAACCTGGGGCAGAAAAGAAGAAAAACTATCATTCCATCGAAAGATAAAGAGAGAGCTGTTAAGATCAAAGCCTTTGACAAAAGCTAGACCCGCCGTCGCGTTTAGCGAGCGGACGACGCGACGTTCTTCTAGTTGGTCATGGTCATCCCCGTCGAAGGGTTAACGAGAGGAAACCCTGACCAGAAGGTAAATTGCTATCGCTCCCCCCCAATAGGGCGACTGGGGGTCAATAGAGGCATCACGCGTGGATCCAAAGCGCAGAACCCCATTCATCACGCAAAAAGAGGGTTACTTCAATGACAGGTTTAAAAGAACTCTTTCACAAAAACTACCCTTTCTATATCTGTGCTCCGGAGGTAAAGTTAAGTGTGCAATTAAAATGATTTTAACCGTTTGAAAATTAAACATTGTTAATTTAAAATAAGCATATGAAAATTAAACATTGCTAAATTAAAATAAGCCTAGTAAATGGCGTTACAGTGTTTAGCGTAGGTGCTGATTATATCATCATATTTGGCAGGCTTCGGCCAAACTACGCTGTGAAGTTGATGACCACCATCCAAAACTACTGTCGCGTCCCTTGGTATACTACTTTCTGAAATCATTCCACCAGAAAACACTTTCAAAAATGTTGATTTTGTACCCTTACGAATTTACACTTCGTCAAATAAGGTGGGTGGACGAGGTGCTAATTCGTACGCAAAATATGACTAAAGTTTCGAAGGAGTGTTGCAATCACAAATCACTCGATTGAAGAGCTGCTGTGAGTTGATAGTGACTATTTCGTCTCTTATTTTGGCGCCTGATTTTACGTGTGCCAGAGTTTTCACCAATCACCATATCTTTTCGGTGCAATTTAAGGTCGTAAAAATTTGTTCCAAGGACTTTTTTCATATTTGCTGTTCCAACTCCAAACGACATATCGCGAGTCACCGTGTGGTCAGCTACTAGACCCGTGGAAAGGCAAACTAAATCTCCGAACAATTGACCAAATGGAGAATGATCCGCGAGCCATTGTTCAAATGATGAAATGTCTGAAAAGTCCATACTTTTCCTAGAAACACGCAGTTCGAGGTGTTGCTCAGAAAATGATGTGGAGGTTCCTGCAAACGTTTTAAAAGCTTGACTGCTGTTCAGAAACGCTGGCGAACATAGTGTCCACTTCTCTAGAGTGCTTTCACTTATTCCTCAACCGTGCGTCAATCCACCAACTGCCTTTAGAGAGCGCATTAAGGATTGCACGATACACATGTCTGTCCAAGTGCCGCAACCAAATTTATCTGAGCGTCTAACGGTGAAAAAGCCATTGTTAATGACATTATTGAATTCCCGTTCGGAGAGTTTTAATTTCAGATCAGCCGTCATCTGAACGTACAAGTGGGAGGACTTAGCGTAAGGCAAATGACCAGCCGCTTGGAAAAACGGAAGCATATCTGCAGGGTGTTACGGATAAGAGTACCGAAACTTTCTATTTGCATTCTATGGGTCTCTATGAGTAAAAAATGTCTAATAAACATGGGTCCTAAAGTGCTTCGTTTCAGATATATGGGCTCCCAAAAAACTACCCCAAAAATCCGGACACAGCCTTAAATCTGGCAAACAATATTCTTCCTTGAACCCAATTGTTTTCATTAAACTATCAATATTTTTTTATCCGTGAAACTTTAATAACAAGTGGCAAAAGTTCATTAATGTCCTTTTAGAAGTAAAATGAGTTTGAAGACAAAGCCATTTTAATTTAGTGATACGATTTTAATTATTAAATTAAAAGATACAAATGTCATAAAAGTTCTTAAGGAATGGTTTTAAAATTGTCCAATTCGTTTTGTAGCTAATATGGCACATTGGTCTAGGAACGCTTATTGCACGGACGGGCTCAAGAAAAATGGGTTAGAAGCTCAAAGATTCAACCAGCAGTAGATTCCTAAAAGACTGGTGTCAGATCAACACAAAGTTTAAACATTGTTTTTTTTTGTGATTGGCATGTAACCTGGAGAGAGGTAAAAATAATATTTCGACTGGTTTTACCAAATAGACGAACGATTGAATCGTTGAACTTCTAACCCAATAAGCGTTCTCGGACGGGCCATATTAACCACAGAACGAATTAGACAAACTTAAAAGCATTCTTTTAGAAATCTTATGACATTTTATCTTTAATTTTGATAATTAAAATCGTTCATAACGACAAAATGTTTTTATTTTATTTGGAACCGTGTCAATAAAATTAAAATGGCTTTGTCTTCAAACTCATTTTACTTCTAAAAGGACATTAATGAACTTTTGCCACTTGTTATTAAAGTTTCTCGCCTCACGGATAAAAAACAATTGATAGTTTAATGAAAGCAATTTGGTTCAAGGAAGAATATTGTTTGCCAGATTTAAGGCGGTGTCCGGTTTTTGGGGTAGTTTTTTGGGAGCCCATATCTCTGAAACGAAGCACTTTAGGACCCATGTTTATTAGACATTTTTTACTCATAGAATGCATATAGAACGTTTCGGTACTCTTATCCGTAACACCCTGTATAACGCTTTCTATCTGAGTATTCCAACTACCAGTACGTTCAGCGAATATAAATTTTTCTAGTAGATTAACTACTACATTGAATATACCTAATCCATAACTTGGACGTTCGACTTTGCATTGTTTTCTGTTCGAGTAATTCTTGAAATATCTTCCGAACGCAATTAAGCGTTTCGTTTTACATCACATATTGTAAAGAAATCTCGTTTTGAATAGCTTTATCGTAAATAATGGTCATGTTTCGAAGTTAATCTTGCAGTTCGTACGATTCCTTAACAATATCTTTAATAAGTGCAGCCTGGGTCATAGGCTGAGCTCGCAGAGCTCTAGATTAAGCGTATCCTGTAAGCATGTGACGAACGGATGACAATCCGTAGACAGTTTGCCATAGCTCTTCAATACCAGTTCCTTCCATTACACGTCCAATTGAACCCATTACTGGGGTCCACGTCAATAAAAGGCAGCGCGATTACGTAGCTGGTCTCATAGGTTGTTTCTTTTTCTACGACTGTATGGAGAAATCCTATCCAACCTGGTAATGGGTCGTTCTTGCACGCAAACCCACTGAGCCACAAGAAATTCAAAGGGGCAAATGCGTCGATTGAATATTCCTACCTTCTGTTAAATCTTGTATGGTAACGTTTCTTATAGTCCGATTGGTTTCTTGTAGGTTAACACGGGGATCCACGTAGTTAGAGCGTTAGCGATTACACCTTTAACTCGTGGTACAGCAACCTCTGTAGCAACTGACCTACTTGGCGTGACGCACCTAATTCCGCCCATGGCGTGGAACGTATTTTGACCGTCAAGAGTCCTTATGTTTACGTCAGCATTATCGAAAACATACGGAACAAATGCTTCTTTAAAGGATGATAAAATAGCGAATAAGTAGATTAGTCCATTATGAAAAGGGATAAAAAAGCTAAACCCTAAACAAATTTGAAGAAATTTCAAAACTTACAAATAGCTCGAACCGGTAGGTCTTCGAGCTATTTGTAAGTTTTTAAATTACTCTTGTCTCCTTTTTGTTAAATTTGAATTGAAAAGTTCTAAAGTTTCTGGTATAAGATTTCTTCCACCTTCGGAAATTTCTTCAACATTTGGGTAGGAAGTGCGAGCGTAGACCATTTTTTGAATGTCTTCACGAATAATTGAAGACGCTGCGTCGAAAATTCTTTTTCGTTCCGAAATCAAGTCACTGTTTCTCTCGGTTTACCATTTATTACAACTATGATTGTTTTCACGGTATCAGATAAACATACTATAGATTTTTTACCTATACTTTGGGTTAAAACGACATTTCCAAAGCGTTGATAAATTTTTTGTTTTAGCCATTTATCAGAGTATGTATTGCCGCCGTCTTCATCTCCATTTTCTATCTAAAAATCTCGAAGAATATCTTGCAGTTAGTCAGTGAAAATTGACTGTCGCTATTGTTTTCCATGTATTTGTAAAGTAACTTGGGCGATTTAGATTTTGACGGGCGTTCAGGACGCCCTGGTGTTCGGTTACTACTTTTCTTGGAAAATGTAATATAACAGCCAGAATGGTACCTTGCTTCCGCAGCTACCAGATCTAATTCACCCAAGACCCTTCGTCTGATTTTTCTCCCCATTCATCTTCACGAGTTTGGGCATACAGTAAAACCTGTTCTTTTATTTCTAGAGTTTCGAAACTTACGTCTTTTTCGCAAAACAGGCAATATATTTTAAAATTAAAACTATCGCAAGCCTCTCTTAAGCTACGAGAATCCGCAACCACACTCTGGGTCAGGGTTGGCTGGTTTAAATCACACTGGTTTAAACCATGGTGATTTTTTTAAAAACACCAATGTTTTTTTTTAATATTTTGGTTTTTTTAATTAACTAAAAATTATTTCAAAATGTTTGTAAATTTTCTTACCAAAATGATTACATTTATAAAACATTTACAAGGTGACCACATTTCCTTTATTTTCAATACTTTCCTATTCACCCCTTAGCTTTTCCATAGACTAATATACAGAGACACGTCTCCAAAGTTTGACTCCTGTACCGAGGAAGTTTCACGGTGCGCGAAAGCGGATGGAGGGAAGACATACGCCGGGGGATGAAATCGAACTTTTCAGGGGCAAGACACGTGATTTTTTGAACCGGTGCAGCCCTCTTTTTTCGAGTTTCGAAACTATTATGTCAAGCAATTATTTGCGCCATTTCTTTCTCGATAGACTCGATTTTCCAAATAAAAGTGGCTTGATATTTTTCAAGATCTATTAGGTTTAATTTAATTAACGTAGATATATTGAGTTTTTTATTTTCTTATAACTGGAATCGAAATTTAATTCGACTACTATTTTCAATTCCTGCAGGCATTTTTCCCAATACCAGCTAACCCTTGGAGCTATGCAACTATTCACTGGATAAATTATAATAACCCATTGACTAAAATAATGAATAAACGGTGTATTTTTAAATGCTAAAAACAATTTAAATTAATTATATATTGTTTAAAATATATTTAAATACTTACCACTTAATAAATCGTCTAATTGTCTGCAGTTAATTGAAAGATCTTGTGACACATCCATTATCCCAGAAAATAAATAACTGACGCTAAATTCTATTAACTTTTTACATAAATTTATTTGAAAATAAAACCGATGATGCAGAAATTCAAATGAAACCGACTGATGCCAGCATGCCAGCCATGTGGGAATTCCGAAGTCACGTGATGATTTATTTGCCCCTGAAGTTGAAGCCAACGCGCCCTAGTGAGACGATCGCGAACTAGTCCCATCTTTGGCTGCTACGGAACGTAAGCGTGACGCGAAAAGCTGCCCGAGAAGTGTCTCTTGTATTAGTCTATGGCTTTTCTCATCTATACAGGGTGTCCACTAAAAAATGAACCAGGGCGAACATCTCAAAATCTGTTTTAGGTACGATTTTGAAAGTTTCAAGTCGTTTACAAGATCTAGGGGGAAACCTACTGGGAAAATGTTGATGACCTTGACCTAAGTCTTGAAGAACTCCCACCATAATGAGTTTGTCTAGCATATTTCGATGTAACACAAATTGGTTTCGAGTTATGTGCGTTTTCTGTCAATTTTCATTTTAATGACCTTTGTGATCTTAAAAAACAGTTCCTCGAGTTCCTATTGGTCAAATTAGATCGAATCAAAGCTAGTTATTCCTACAATGTGACGTGGAACACTTTTCTAATTGGAACCAATTTTCTAACACTTACGGTTCTCGCGTTAGGTTTCGGATGACCTTGAAGACGTGATTCAAGGTCCTTGATGAGGATGTGTAGCAAATTTCAGTACTCTAACACGAGTATCTTTAGAGTTATCAGCTCCCGAACCTCGCTTTCGACACGTTATCAACTTAGCAACCTTCTTGTTTTTCATCTAGCATTTCTCGGCTTCCTATTGGCGAATTTCGGAGGGGGGATCATTTGGGGGTAGTATCAGAAGGCCTGTGTGTTTCGGAAACCGGGGGGGGGGGGGGGGACGAGGTGGTTCGGGTGCGTTCCGATTTGAAAGTCCCGTGGCCTCTCGGCGTACGTTAGTTCCGTGGTCTTTATGCATCAGCCATTGGATACAGGGGTTTAAAAGGGTACAGGGAGGTTTGGAACGACTGCGAGTTTGAGTTATTTTTGCGGGAAAAAATTCTCGCGTTGGACAGGGG
The DNA here is from genome assembly GCF_980474605.1 of Leiobunum rupestre. NCBI lineage: Eukaryota > Metazoa > Arthropoda > Arachnida > Opiliones > Sclerosomatidae > Leiobunum > Leiobunum rupestre. The sequence goes on from NC_143386.1 coordinate 33,686,911, forward strand.
GAGGGGAATACTACGGAAATTATCACATGTGAAAAGCGGAGAGGGGGTACCACGGTAATTTTCACATGGGAAAAAAGGGGAGGAAGGGCCTTACAGCGGTGGTTCGACTATGGGGTAAAGGGTACCGCGGTAATTATCACATGGGAAAAGCGGAGAGGGGGTACCACGGTAATTATCACATGCGAAAAAGGGGGAGGGGTACCCCGGTAATTATCTCATGGGGAAAAGGGGGAGGAAGGGCCTTACTGCGGCGGTTTTACTATGGGTAAAAGAGCACCACGGTAATTATCACATGGTAAAAAGGGGGAGGTGGGTACCACGGTAATTATAACATGGGAAAAAAGGGGAGGATCGGTAAGTATCACATGGAAAAAATGGGGAGGAAGGGCCTTACTGCGGTGGTTCGACTATTGGGTAAAGGGTGTCACGGAAATTCTCGCATGGGTAAAAGGGGGAGGGTGCCTTACTGCAGTGGATTGACTATCAGGAAAAGGGTGCCAAGGAAATTATCCCATGGGAAACAGGGGTTGGGGGGGGGGCGTACTTGAGTGGAGCGCCTCGAAACACACAACTAGCTGAGGGCCCGCCAGTAAGGCGGGCTTCTCGGCTAGTGTAGTATATAACCCGTATAATATCGTCGTGTACCCTTCTTCATCCTATATTTCACTTATCCTTCTTTTTGATTATGGTTTTTCCTATATTTTCCTTTAATTCGCTTGAAAAGTTCCTATTTTTTCTATAATATTTTCGAGGCATTTTCCTGGTCACTCTGCATTTACACAAAATCAAAAATGAAACAAACTAAAACTTTGTTCTGGTGAGACTTGTAAAAAACGAAACTAAAACTAAAACTTTGTTCTGGTCACGTGAGTAATATTTATGCACGGTTAAACAAAAGCGAAAAATAGATTAAAAGTAAAGTAAGGAAGTGTTTAAAAAAACCTGATTTAAACCAAAAAAACCTGGTTTAAACGAAATAAACCTGGTTTAAACCAAATAAACCGGGTTTTTGGGTTTTTCCCCAACCCTGCTCTGGGTGTCGGTAGTCTTTTCTTTCCTTTGAAGAACCGATGTCAGGCTGATTTTTATGGTATATTTTTTTGACACAATTGATGTACGGTTAACTCTGATAATTCACTAATTATGTTGTTAATACCGTCTCTTCCCAAAACACTAGCATCGATTATTGACTTTAGTCCTTTTGTTACTTTTACCACGGGATTTTCTCTATTATTTAGAGAAGCTTGACAAAAAATACACTTTTCCATCGCGTCAGAACTTGCAAACTCGCGAAAACAATTAGTAAAAGAATTGGAACCGTTAAAATTTGGATTTTTCCATTAGGGTAGTAAAAAAGGGTAGATAAAGCCTTTGTGTTGGACCAGATCTGTAGAAGCCTATGGTTAACCTGCTTTATTTTTCCCTCACCGAGGAGGGGTATTACAATCACCGTGTCTGTCGGTGTGTGTGTCTGTCTGTGGGTCTGTCTGGGCTGCGAACGCGTACGCATTTTCGGGGCAAAGTGAAATCGTTGCGTACGCAGTTTCTTAGATTTAGGGAAAAGGTTTTTGCAAAAGCACCCTCTTTTTATTATTGAGTGTATTATAATTTTCTTTTGCGAATTGTGATTGTACGTGAAGAATCTTCGACGTTTGAGACGGACCGAGTGCTGAGAATACGGTAAACGTCTCAAAATTATAAGCTCAGCTAAAGCGGAAGAGTATATTAATAGTTTTTAAAGTCTATATTTTTACCTCTCCGAGGGGATTATGTAACCTAGGAGGGGTTTTACAATCACCGTGTCTGTCTGTGGTTCTGTTTGTATGCGAACGCGTTCCCATTTTCGGGGCAAATTGCAATCATTGCGTACGCAGTTTCTTGAAATTAGGGAAAAGGTTTTTCCGAAAACCCCCTTTTCGTCATCAGGCGTAATATAACTTTTCTTCTGCATTTTGTGATTGTGGCCAGTGTTTGAGTTTTGGGACGGATCGACTGTTGAGGGTTACCGTAAACGCCTCAACGTCCAAATGGCAGGGTTTCCACCAACTGTTCACGGTATACGTCTTATAATCGGGCGTGTTGTACTCGAGTCCTCACGCATGCAGTCAGGCGAGTGTTCTTCCACAGAACCACCGACGCTTGTCTTATTGCGATGTTTTTCAAAAACAGCTTCGACGAAAGTCCGTAACGCTGTTATAAAGTTATTAACGTAAATTTATTTTATAACATTTTAATTTTAATTATTTATAAATTAAATCAAATTGAAAATTAATTAATTACATTAATATAAACCACCGACACTTATTACGCTTAATTGAAAATGAGAAATTCCGTTATATCGAAAGCGTAAATAAAATTAACTTTTTTGTAAGCTCAGTTGATTTTATTTAGATAAAGCTTTTATTTTAGTTAAAAATATTTAATTGGTCGGAAATTAAACCGGGACGGCAATTTTAGACCTTTGATATTCTGTCGCTAAGCCATTGATCCGTGTTACGCTGTAAATAAGTAATATATTAACCAATGACGTTTATCTTACTCTTTAATCATCAGTAGGTGTACTTTTAAGCGTTTTTACTTCTTCCGCGAAATTGGATACGTCTTGTCACGAGCTTATCCGGTTTGATGATAACTGCGTCGAAAGTTCGTAATTTATTTACGGGTTTTCTTATCGACTTATGCGGTGGCGTTGGTTTGACGTTTTATGATATAGGAGCTGTCGTTTAGTCAAGTGGCTTTTTGTGATTTGTAATTATAATAAAAAATATTCTACCGGTCGGGATAGGTCCGGGGATTACGTTTTTAGAAGGACGCTCTGAATATGGCGGAATATCGTTGAGTGCCGTGTCTGGTAGTTAATACGCCCAAGGGCCAACTCGAGGAGAGGTATATTTTGGTTTACCAACTTGTTATTTTTAGACTTTGAAGTGAAATGGCAGAAAATCATTTTATTTTGGAGATAACGTTACATGTCGTATTTCTCACTTTAGAAAAATGACAAAACATTTCAGAAGAGGGGGTCACATTTATTTTCTTTTAAAGCGTAATAAACGTAAATACGTAGAAGGAACCAATAAGTTAATTAAATGGTTTAATTGATTTTTTTAATTTTTAATTTTAGCTTTAATTAATTCCGGTGTGGTTGGAGATACGGGTTTGTGGCACGGGTAAATAAATATAGAGTTGTAGACTATGTTATTTTCTATCGAATGAGTTCTTGCGCAACATTGTAGGTTAATTAGATCAAAAGATATATCCCGAAAAGCTTAAAAGGTCAGATTTGACTGAAGGGGGTGGAAACGGGGGAAGCAACACTCGGATTCATGTGTACTTTTGGGATTTTGGTAAGGGGATCATATACTAACTTTATGCAAAAATTCAGCTGTCTCCTAATTTATTCCGGGTTAATGTCTAGATTTCCTTGTATGTTGAAATACGGCAAAAATATCCAACCTTTTAAAAGTTAGTACCGTTTTGCGTTTCAACTTTATCTCTTTCACCATCACCCCTACTTTATCCAAACCGTATTAAAATCTAGGAATATAAATAATCGTCCTAAGAAAAAATCTCTGGAAAATCGAAATATTTCAAAATTCATATCTTTAAAAATAATTATTTCCGCCAAAACATTTTAGCATTAAAATAATCAACATCTTGCCATCTATCAAAAAAATATTAAACACAAATTGGGTGGGGGGCAGCTTTACCCAACAATTTAAAACCAAATGAGTTTGGAAATTGAGGAGGATCTCGAGACCTCAATTTTTTAAAAACTTATTATAAGGAGTAGACTAACAATGTAAGACATGATTTATGGCACTGTATTACCTTCAACCTTTTTCATTGTGAGAAAACAAGTAAGGCGTTGGATCGTACACAATCCTTAGACGCCCTGCACCTTGATTCCCTTCAACATTCAAATTCTACTAGTTCGATTTCCCTCCAAAGGCCAAAGACTATTTATACGCTTCGCAATATAGACTGGCGATTCCAAAGTCTATTTTTGCATACAATAGCAGACGCTAGTCAAAATTTTCCCCGCACTTCAGCTGTGCTACTAGTGGCGCCTCTAATGCCTGGTCAAAAGCTTCTCCCGTATTTCGAAAGTGTTAACAGGTTTTTTGTATGGTGTCTCCTGTCTATATTGAGTTGCAGGCTAAGAAAGACAACATATATAGTACAGTGAACCGCGCGAAATTTAAATTTAACCACTTTACGTAGTCTTATAGCGCCATTTAGAAACCGAAATTGGAATCTTTAGTTTGAAAGTTCAAAGTTGTGGTGGCGAACAATTTAAAAGACATTCCTATCATTCTTAAATTTAAAATAGTATGCATAATTAATTGTTTTTTGTAAACAAACGAGCAATAATATTCAAGTAAACAGACTAAGACTTTATTTGATAAGGCTAGAGAAAACTTATTCACTGTAAAAAAGTATTGTATAATGTCAATTAATATAACAAAATCAATGGATTCTAAGCCAATAAAACAATAAGAAATCAATTATCACATTCCTCGGGACCACTATTATCCGTGTCGCTTTCGCTTTCCGAACTGCTTTCCTCGGTGCTACTAAACGTAATCTGGAATACATATTGCTTTGGCACCCTCTCTCGTAAATTATCAGCCTCACACGTCATTTGTTTAACGTTTCGTGACGTGTCTTACGCAAGTGCTCCATTTTTCGACGGCTATTTCACTTATTGCAGTTTCAATCAATTGTTGGACATCGTTAATTTTAAAGGTTTTGTTTTTCTTTGCCACTTAATTTTTTATGTCTGCCCATACCAGTTCGATAGGGTTAAGTTCGCAATGGTAAGGCTGGAGGCGAAGTATTTCATGGCCATGTTGAGCAGCAATATCATCAATGAGATACCCTTCGTACAAGTGTCTGTTTTGTTTCACGAGATCAATAAGAATTGGTTTATTGGCTCTTGGATTATGTGGAATTTGTTTTTCGTTAGTAGTAGAAATTTGCCAATTCAAGAACAAAAGAGAAAAAGGACGCTAGGGAGGCTACGTGAGGCTGGGAGACTGGTAAAGTCTGCGTGAGGCTGGGAGGCTACGAGGTTGGGAGGTTAAGAGCCAGGTATAGGCTCTAAAGAAAAGAAGAAGGGCTATAATCCTGATTGACACACCCCGATTTCGAACACCCGAAGAATAGGAGAGGGGGATTTGATTGACATGAAGCGCGTTAGATTCTCCAGTACAACAATATATATTATTCCTTACGAGGATAGAGTTAACTACGATATAAAAAATAATCACTATTTTAATATGCTAATTAAATTAAAATTCGAGCCGCTAATTTCGCCAGTGTTAAACAAATGGCGAAGAGGCTACAAGGAGGCTGTGGGAACCACCGCAAAGAGCCTACAAGGAGGCTGTGTTAGCTAGTTACACAGTATGTATTGTGTAATGTAATAGTATAAATAGTGAAGAAACCAGGTTGAGAAAAACTTTCGAAAATGGAACCAACAAGCTATTCGTAAGTATATTTTAATTTAGAAATTATATTTTCCGAAACCGTACTAGAGTGAACGTTCTAAAATATATTTTTATAGGACTGAAAAATCTATTGTTATTGACTTTGAATTTCCGAATGGAGGTAACGGAGAGAAAGTTGTAAATAGTTAGCGGCCACGTCGGTCGAAACGGCTCCACGAGTCGCTTCGTGGTATTCTCTCCCCCCTTAATCTCGAGACGAACTTTCCCGTAGTATACAACGGCAGAACACCTGGCTAGAAAAGTTCCACCATGGGTTAAGTTGGGAATTTGGATACGTCTCCTACGACAGACTGAAAGACTGTCTTACAATGGCTGTGAAAGATTACCAGCGTGTGTTTTGTAAAGGGGACGAAAAATGTATATTTTTGTTGGAAATAATAAATCGTGAAGTTATAGATCTAAACGGAGTGGGGTGTCCAAAAGCTGTCGATATGAAAGACGACCCAATGTTTGAATTTTTAATTGATCATAAATCTATTTGTAAGAAAATAACTTGTGCTTTAGAACAAAGTATTTTGTATTCTGAATGGATTTATTATCATAAAGATCTTGTTAATACTAAAATAAATACGATTGATTAACAATTTTGAATTTTATTTGAAAATCTCAATCAATAATTTTATTATTTTTTTAAAAAAAATAGAGCTATAAAATTTATCGACGGTATGCTTGCATAAAATTTATAGCAACTTGAGTTAAAACTTGATGAGTAATTTTGTGAAGAATGTTTTCTTCAATATTTGTTATTTCTTGGAATATTGGTGTGGGCAGATCAAACCTTGCATCTCTTCTGCATATAAAAAACACATAGATAGCATTTAGAAGCCTGAAAATATATAATCATTTTATAAATAAATTTATTAAATTAAAAATATATAAATATAATAAAAAATAAATTACATAAATCCATCGGAATTGATTTGCGGGTGTTCGGGGATTTGATAATCATCGTTAACATTTCTTATTGGACGAAGGCACATGTTGAAAGCGATAATATCCTGGAGAGTGTACATTAAATTGTGTACTCCACCTCCGGGATATTGAATGTACGACTCCAACATGTCGAAAATGTACGTTATAATGCTATATAAAAATAATTTTTATCTAATTGTGTAAAAAAAAATAGAAAAAATAAAAAAAACTTACACGAATCCATCAATGTTTAAAATATACGTGGGAAAACGTTCATATTCGTAAATAAATACTACTTCTGGTGATGGGGGAGGTGTTTCGTACCCCGCGGGGATAATATTTTCTACAGGTAACATTTCAACGCTAAAAACACAAAAATGTTAAAAAATTCTTCAAATTATATAAGTAATTCTAATAAAAAAATGTTAATGTTTGTAAAAAAATATCTCACATTTCATGGATATCCAATTCTGGTAACTCTTCTAATTCCAAATACTCTTCCTCTTCCCCACTGGAGTTTTGTAATGGAACGGTGGCTTGACTATCATCAGAATCTGAATCCGTATATTCGGAAATTCCGTTTGAGCAAAAACGTACCCGAGTCATTTTTTTATTTGTATCGAGAGTTATTGGAGTAACGGATTTTGTAATCATCTTAGCGCGGGTCGAGCGTTTTATAGACCAGATCCATAGAGGTTAAAATCAGGATGTCCAGAGAATAAGCAAGTGACGTACATTAAAAACCCAAGCGACACCATAGTTTTCAAAGAAGATAGGTTGAATCTTAGAACGAAAAGTACTGTTTCTTTATAACAGCTCAATTTATTACGGGAGAAAGTAAAAATCAGGTGCGTCGTCAGGTGTTTTCCATTACCAGATGAAGAAAAAGGGATTAGGCTTTTATTCTCCTCTTCGAGAAGATGCACTAAGTGCTAGGAATAAAAGGACTATATTTTGGTATAATTCGTTTCGGGTTCGAATGGGGTAAAAACGATGGTATTCCGAGCTCCATTACGGTTCCGAGAATATTCAAATTCATCGAAGTTACACCTTCGCTCGATGTACGGCTATGCCTTCGTGATAGTGCTACGGGCATTACTCTACACGAATCCAACGTTCACGAACTTTACCGAAAGAAGGAAGAAATTATCAGCTTCTTCGAGAACGCAAACTCTCCTGGCACTTCTTGGTTCTTCACCGGCTCTGAGACGCAACGTATTGAGCTGTGTACGTTTCAGGACCGCAAACTATTAGACATTAGAGAAGTGCGCCCTGGTTACGGAGAATTGTATGGCAAGTTATTACCGACCCGAAAAGGTTTGTCCGTCGGATACTCCCTAGCCAAGGTGTTAATGAACAACTATACCGACGTTACAACGTATTTAAATGAAGAAAGGCGAGTGTATACCATGTTAAAAGACGAAATTATTGGACAGTTAACCGACGGTATTCGTAAATTTTGCTACGGGTGTGAAATTTCACATCCGTCACAGACGCAACACAACTGTCTTGAGGACTGGGAAATGCGTGTTACCATGAACTTCGATACTGTGATAAATAATTTAGATTATTTTAAAATTTATCAAATTTTCACTTTAAAAAGATTTTTAAGTAACGAGTTTTGTAAATGTTTGGTAGCACGTATTGTTTGTAACGCCAAACAACATTTGTGTATAAATGCCCCGTGATTGGAAAATAAAATGTGTCATTCTAAAAATGGAATTCAGCTTGCAACATCCTTTCAATGGTCTTGTAGCGGGTGCAACTCAGTCAGGAAAATCATTCTTAATTGCTAGTCTTATCAAATACAAAGATACGTGTATTTCACCACCACCCGAGAATAATTTGGTGTTATACAGAATACCAACCGAAACTGTTTAATTCAGTGTTAAATCATACACCATCAGTCGAGTTTCACGAAGGGTTACTGGATGTGAAAATTTTAGACCCTGACGTCAAGAATTTTGTTATTCTAGATGATTTACTATGCGAGATATTACTAATTTGTTTATACGAGGGTCTCATCATAAAAATACGTCAGTCTTCGTCCTCATGCAAAATTTATATTATGGGGAAGGAAATAAGAACATTAAATTTAAATGTGCATTATATGATTATTTTCAAAACACCACGTGACAAATCTGCGATATTTCATTTGGCTCGACAGATTTCCCCCACGAACAGTAAATTCGTCATAGACGCATTCAATCAAGCTATTGCTAGAGCCTTTGGGTATTTATGGGTAGATTTGAAACCAACAACGTCAGACGATCACCGACTACGAACCGGACTTATACCAGCAGAGGAAGCTGCAGTTTTTGTACCGCAATGAAGAGAGTTCACAATCACAAAGATTTTTAAAGTATCTCGCAAAGTGTAATACATGTCAAAGGGCCGCAGCTATCAAATATGCAAATAATGACGCAATCAAGGCTATTGTAGAATGTTGTATAAATGTTCTACGTGGGAACGTGAAACTGTCAGACACCCAAAAGAAACGATTGAAGAGACACCGTCAAACTTTGCGGAAAATATCTAAACCTAATTCCCTTTGCAAAACGAAAAAAGATTCTGATACAAAAAGGTGGTTTTCTTCCTTTACTGTTAGCACCTCTTCTATCTATTGTAAGCATTGCTGCGGGCGCAGCTATAAGTAGAGCTATCAAAAATGGCTAGAAAGATGATTCTAGTTCCCGAGGAAGTTTATCGACGGCTGAATTCTCAACCGAAACTCGACGAAAACTTGGATGCTAAAACTGTTTTGAATAGCCAGAAACTCAATGATTCCCAAAAAATGGACTTGTATAACCACGTTCTGCAACAAAATATTAACAAAAGAACTAAAAAGAAGAAAATCGTTGAAAAACCGAAAAAGAAAGATTGGTACCCTGAAATTGCCATTGCGATTCCAGATTCTCATCTCAGACCCGTCATTGCGTTGTACAAGTGGATTGATAATAATAAAAAGATTGAATAGACTTCTAACGGTGAACTTATATATAAAGGACAACCAGTCGCTGATTCTAATATAATGGACATTTTACACGAATCTATTAAAGGACCTAGAACCAAACCCAAATACAATACTGTCGGGATAGATAAGTTTTACGAAATGCTTAAAAATGAAAATGTACCCAAAACTCTCGTTAAAAATAAAATTTCTTTTACCACCGCTATTGACAATGAGGACAAAACAAATGAGCCAGTTATACATGCCGTGAAACCTAATGATTCGAATGATGATTTTTACTTGACCCAAACTCCTGAATCTATACATGGAAACGGGTTATTGAATTGGATAAAATTGAAATAAATAATAAAAACTTATATTGCGTGCCATTTTCTTTCACTTACGATTTCGATTTCAACATGGAAGGATGTAACGATCCCACTCCCACTGGGCTGCTAAACTCTTTATCAGTTTCCTATTTAAAATCACCTAAAGTTGTTACGGCGTTTTTATTGCTATTTATTATTATCGTTTTTGAATTATTTGATTTCGCGTACTGGTACCAAGAACGTAAACTGAACTGTACGATGAATGGATAAGCTTGAAGAAATATACTTTAGTGTAAAGGACCCCGGAAGTTATGGCGGAATACACGGTCTTTATCGAGCTGCCAGAGCAAAGGGGCTTAAAGTTTCCATAAATGACGTTCAGGAATTTCTAAAACGACAGGATACGTATACTTTACACTAACCGATAAAACATAAATTCAGAAGAAACAAGACAATCGTATATGGAATAGACGAACAATGGCAACTTGACCTGGCAGACCTATTATGTTGTATAGACGTATTCAGCAAATACGCTTTCGCTGTAGCTACCAAGGATAAGAAAGGAACGACAATACTTGAGGCTTTTAAATCGATCTTGGAATATGGTCGAAAACCAAAGATTGTTCAATCAGACCACGGGAACGAATTCATATGCAAAGAAGTACAACGAGAATTAAAACGTCGTGGTATCAAGTTTTTAGCTACTCATTCGGAGGTGAAAAGTAGCATCATAGAACGGTTTAATCGCACCTTGAAAAGTCGTATGTATCGTTATTTCACGCAAAACAATACACATAAATACATTGACGTATTACCAGATTTACTGCATGCTTATAACAACAACTATCATAATTCTATTAAATGCAAACCAGTTGAAGTGACGAGTGAAAATCCAAAAAAAGTGTGGCAAAATTTATACGGGAAAGTAAATCTTTCCCCTCCCGTTTCATTCCCCTTTGAAGTCGGAGATCTGGTTCGAATTAGCAAGAATAAAAAAAACTTTCGAAAAGGGGTTTAAAGCGAACTTTACTGAAGAATTATTCAAAGTAGCGCAGTGCATACCGAGAGACCCACCAGTATATAAACTCGAGGATTTGAAATCCGAACCCATTTCGGGTGTGTTCTACAAGGAGGAAGTACAGAAAATCGGGAAAGACCTCGAAAACTGTTTATTTAAAATAGATAAAGTTCTAAGGAAGAGATCAAAAGCAGACGGAACTAAAGAGCTACTAGTACGTTGGCGTGGTTACGGTCCAGATTTTGACTCTTGGGTGCAAGAAATCGTCACATTATGAGTTTCTATATTACGTTACCGTCCGACTCTTCTCTGCGTTATTTCAAAAACAATACTATAAGCAAGTTCAGAACGTATTTACCGGAACCAATTAAGCTAGAGGGTGCTTACGAAGTCGGTCTTGCAGAAATCAGTTATCCTAGGACTTGGAATAATGTTAAAGAAGAGTGTATTGTTAGAATTTGGAAAACTATATCCATCCTGACTCTTTAGAAGAACAAAGTCTAAAAAACCTAAGACACAGAGGAAACACGCCGACACGGGAAATTTCAACGACGTAATGGATTTCGTTAATATAGTAATTCCACCAGGTTATTACGGAGTTGAAGATTTACTGGAAATCATGACTACTGATGACGACGGAGAAAATATTAGCTCTCGATTCAAACTCTATTACAACAAACCAAACCGTCGTGTAATTGTTGAACTTTATGAAATGAACCAAATTTATTTCCCCCGTGAAATCGCCCTCATATTAGGCTTAACGAGAATACCCGACAAAGATGTTACCGTGGTTACCTCAATGACGGCTCCTTTCAGTTGCAATATGGACGCAGGTTTACACTCCCTGTTTATTTACTCGGACGTTATACAAAGTTGATCGGTTGGCGACTCTGACGTGCCGCTGTTACGAATTATAAGTATTCAAGGAAAAGACGGAGACACGGTAGAAAAAGAGTTTTCACGTCCACATTATATGCCTATAGCGAGCAACAACTTTCAAACCATTGAAATTAATATTATGAACGAAATGGGTCAACCAGTACATTTTGAACGAGGAAAGGTTCACGTCACTCTCCATTTCAGACCTCGAAGAACATGGACTCCACTATAAAACTAAGTTGGAAATCAACCACCGTTTCATTTACGTCAAGCGAGTCGAAGAAACAAAATGTCTCCGCATAATTTAGACAGAGTTTTCGAGACCGATTTTCAAAACTATTACTTAAATCAAATTGGACACGGATTGATTCCGGTATATCGTGGTGTAGCCGTTCAAAGAGGCTATGGTCTCGGAAGTATATAGGCTTCAGCGTTTCGATCAGCCATGCCCATACTTAAAAAAGGAGGATCATTCCTTGGACGAAATTTTTTAAATGCTGGTGCTAAAGTTGCATCAGATGTCTCAAGCGGGGTTTCCCCGAAAGAAGCATTGAAAACGAGGGGGAAAGAAGCGGGGAAAGACGCTTTAAGAAAAGCAGCCGAACTAACTGGGAACGGTAAAAGGAAACGCAAAGCAACAAAAATTATCAGTTCAGTACGAACCAGGAAGAACAGTAGACGTTCATTGCTTCACTCCGTTATATTCTCGTAATAATGTCGTTTCAACACCCAAGTTCGCAAAATAGCATCAGCTCAGAACTCGATTTATTCCACGTACCGTATATTCAGACTGGTATAATCGGAAGTCAATGGGTTGAATATAAATCAACGTCGAATGTAAATGAAAATCAAGCAATTATCTTCAATATCGCTGGAAACTCAGAAACGTACATTGATTTGAAAAACACCTTATTGCAAGTTCAAGTGATGATTGTGAAACCTGGCGGAACTTTACCTAAAGCCGAAACTACTAGCGGAACAACAACAACGCCTGCAGATAAAGTCGCACCAGAAAACCTATTTTTGCATAGTCTATTTGGAGAAGTTCACGTATCACTGGGTGACAGATCAGTTACATCGTGCGCTCAACAGTACCCCTACAAGAGCATGATTCAAACACTTTTGACATTCGGTGGCCCCGCAAAAGAGAGTTTTTTAACAGCTTCACTGTTTTACAAAGATCAAGCTGGGAAATTCGACGGCTTTTTTGATAACGATGGTTTCAAGAAACGAGCTAACTTAGCGCAAGAAGGCGTTATAGATATGATTGGAGCTGTTCACGCGGACATTTGCCAACAAAACCGATTTATCCCAAATTTGATTGACGTTAATTTCAAATTTATTAAAAGCCCCAACGAATTTTGCATACATTCCGATGGAACAAAATGTAAAGTCGTATTTAACCACGCATCGTTGTTCGTCAGAAAGGTGAAATTGACTCCAGAAATTGTGATATCTCACGCTAAAACCTTGGAATTGGCAACCATGAAATTTCCAATTACCAGAACCGAGTGTAATTCATTCTCTATATCGGCTGGTAAAAAGATATGTGTCAAAGACAATTTATTTAGCGGACAGTTACCTAATAAGGTAGTTATAGGATTCGTAGACCAAAATGCCTTTTTAGGGGACTATAAAATGTCACCATTCAACTTTAAAAATTTTTCGCTATATCAAATCGCATTATACGTCGACGGGTCAAGTATACCACATAAGCCTTTAAACCCAAACTTTAAAGATAATTTGTACATGCGAGCCTACACCAACCTGTTTCTTCAAACTGGTCAGTGGAATATTGACGAAGGAAATTTCATTGGAAGAGACGAATTCGTTAATGGAAACGCTTTATTCGTGTTTGACCTGACGCCTGACCTAAACGGGAGCTCGACTCAAAGTTTTAACCTTATAAAAAACGGCAGTGTTCGATTGGAATTAATATTTGGAGAATCTTTGCCGACCACAGTTAGCGTTATTTATTATTCCGAGTATCAGTCGTTGGTAGAAATCGATCAAAGCGCATAATGAACTCTCGTCAAATTGAAAAAATACTCAACATGGATCCATATACCAAATATCTGTTCAGAGGCGTTTTCCCTGCGGATAAACTACCCAAGAATGTGAAAACGTACCCATCACTATACATTGCGAACACGGATACGTCGGAAGGCGCAGGGATACACTGGGCGAGTGTGCTTATGGCATCATTTAGAATGTATCGTTTGTCATCGCATGGATTTAAACACAATTTGTTCTGTCATATTGTCGACAGTTCGTGTTTGTTACTGACAATTCTTGTCATTTCCGCGATTGTTACGGCGCGGTTAAACAAACAGTCGCGGTATTCGGCGTGGCGTACGCACTTTTGCACTACACGACGGCACACTCCTTTACACGCCTTTTTTTCTCCTTTTGTTGACAAAATGCTGTACATCTTGGGCCTGAGACCTACGAACTGAAATATTGGGACACTGTCAAGTTCGTCCTTGAATTTACCTAATTGTTTTTTGTTTGTTTCATCGAACAAAAAGTGATCTTTGGGGTATCCGGAAAAGTCGAATTTATCTTTGGCCTGTTCAAAATCTTTGTACAGATCTGGGGTTTCAATGTGGTAGGTAAGACTGTCTGTAAACCAAAATAAAGTTAGAATACTAGACAAAGAGATGATAGGGGAATAAAAACCAAACTAACCGGTATCGGTGAACAAAAGTTTAGCTTTTTCACCGTATTGATGTTTTATGGTGTCGTAGTGAAATTCATACATAAGCAGCTTCGAAAGGTCTAAAATTGTGAAACCTGTGTATATATGGCGATTTAGAAGCAACTTCTTTTTCACTGAGTGGATTCCCACCAAGTCATTTTGGAAGATGGTGAACTTTTCTTTACAGCCTTTTCAGCTGTGGTTACTAGTTTGAAATCGATACAGTTACGTAAGTTTTCCATAGTTTTCCCTGAAAAAAAATTAATTTAATTTTTAATTTAATGTTTTAATTACAATTTAATCACTTACCGAAGACTGCGTTGTTCATTAATTTGAAAAAGTCCTTTTCAAAGGCATTAGCAACTAATTTTCGTTTTTCCGTGTTGAATTCAATAAATGGCCTCAACCAAGCTCCTTGATGAAACTTCAAAATTCGGTGGATTTTGGTTACTTTTAGACCTTTTGACACATAGTACTTTAAGTTACGATAGTGAACTACATATCGTTCCTTATTATTTAAGTTTGGGACTAATTTTGGGAGACTCTCTTTTATTTTATTGTTGAGTTTTATCAATTGGTCCTTTTGGTACTGGGATAATGTTTCCGGTTTTATAGTAGTGGATTCCGGTGCCAAGGGGTAACAATTATCAGGGCTCCCACCAAAATCTAAAAAAAAATAGGGAAATAGGGGATTTTTCTTTCTAGAAATAGGGTGAAATAGGAACCAAATATTTTAAAGTAGGAACCAAATAGGGACCATTTTAATAAACAAAAATAAGATCTTTATTTAAACTTTTAAAAGCAGCAAATTTTTAAAACTGACTTAGTTTTAATTTAAAAAAATGTTTTATCACAAAAATCAAGTACTTAGTTTTAATTTCTAAAAAAACTTTTATCAATCCCAAAATTGACTATAAATTTTTTGTAATAATTCTATCACATTAAATCGGGTTTTTTTCGCTTTTCTACGAAATATTTTAAGCCGATGGTACTTTTCACCAAATGTACTAGAAATACGGTGATTTAGTGACCAAATCCCGATTTTATGGTGGTTTAGGGGCGTTTAGGCATTTTAGGGACCTGGTGGGAGCCCTGAATTATGGGCATCATGAAGCTTACTGGGGTAGTTTAAATCAACCTCAACTATAAACCCTTCTGGCACGTTGTCTGGACAGATAATGATTTCGTTTTTTTATTAGAATTACTTATATAATTTGAAGAATTTTTTTGCATTTTTGTGTTTTTAGCGTTGAAATGTTACCTGTAGAAAATATTATCCCCGCGGGGTACGAAACACCTCCCCCATTACCAGAAGTAGTATTTATTTACGAATATGAACGTTTTCCCACGTATATTTTAAACATTGATGGATTCGTGTAAGTTTTTTTTATTTTTTCTATTTTTTTTAACACAATTAGATAAAAATTATTTTTATTTAGCATTATAACGTACATTTTCGACATGTTGGAGTCGTACATTCAATATCCCGGAGGTGGAGTACACAATTTAATGTACACTCTCCAGGATATTATCGCTTTCAACATGTGCCCTCGTCAAATAAGAAATGTTAACGATGATTATCAAATCCCCGAACACCCGCAAATCAATTCCGATGGATTTATGTAATTTATTTTTTATTATATTTATATATTTTTTAATTTAATAAATTTATTTATAAAATGATTATATATTTTCAGGCTTCTAAATGCTATCTATGTGTTTTTTATATGCAGAAGAGATGCAAGGTTTGATCTGCCCACACCAATATTCCAAGAAATAACAAATATTGAAGAAAACATTCTTCACGAAATTACTCATCAAGTTTTAACTCAAGTTGCTATAAATTTTATGCAAGCCTACCGTCGATAAATTTTTAGCTCTATTTTTTTTTTAAAAAAATAATAAAATTATTGATTGAGATTTTCAAATAAAATTCAAAATTGTTAATCAATCGTATTTATTTTAGTATTAACAAGATCTTTATGATAATAAATCCATTCAGAATACAAAATACTTTTTTCTAAAGCACAAGTTCTTTTCTTACAAATAGATTTATGATCAATTAAACATTCAAACATTGGGTCGTCTTTCATATCGACAGCTTTTGGACACCCCACTCCGTTTAGATCTATAACTTCACGATTTATTAATTCCAACAAAAATGTACATTTTTCGTCCCCTTTACGAAACACACGCTGTTAATCTTTCACAGCCATTGTAATACAGTCTTTCAATCTGTCGTAGGAGACGTATCCAAATTCCCAACTTAACCCATGGTGGAACTTTTCTAGCCAGGTGTTCTGCCGTTGTATACTACGGGAAAGTTCGTCTCGAGAGTAAGGGGGGAGGGAATACCACGAAGCGACTCGTGGAGCCGTTTCGACCGACGTGGCCGCTAACTATTTACAACTTTCTCTCCGTTACGTCCATTCGGAAATTCAAAGTCAATAACAATAGATTTTTCAGTCCTATAAAAATATATTTTAGTACGTTCACTCTAGTACGGTTTCGGAAAATATAATTTCTAAATTAAAATATACTTACGAATAGCTTGTTGGTTCCATTTTCGAAAGTTTTTCTCAACCTGGTTTCTTCACTATTTATACTATTACATTACATAATACATACTGTGTAACTAGCTAACACAGCCTCCTTGTAGCCTCTTTGCGGTGGTTCCCACAGCTTCCTTGTAGCCTCTTCGCCATTTGTTTAACACTGGCGAAATTAGCGGCTCGAATTTTAATTTAATTAGCATATTAAAATAGTGATTATTTTTTATATCGTAGTTAACTCTATCCTCGTAAGGAATAATATATATTGTTGTACTGGAGAATCTAACGCGCTTCATGTCAATCAAATCCCCCTCTCCTATTCTTCGGGTGTTCGAAATCGGGGTGTGTCAATCAGGATTATAGCCCTTCTTCTTTTCTTTAGAAAGAGGGGACCGTCCGTACAAACCCATTCTCGAAGCATCCCAACCTCTCGCAGCCTTTACCTGGCTCTTAACCTCCCAGCCTCGTAGCCTCCCAGCCTCACGCAGACTTTACCAGCCTCCCAGCCTCACGTAGTCTCCCAGCCTCACGTAGCCTCTCAGCCTCACGTAGCCTCCCAGCCTCTCAGCCTCATTTGTTCTTGAATTGGCAAATTTCTACTACTTTCGTTCAACTACTTGATGATACCATCTTTTCTTGTAGCCATGGTTGGTATAGCTTCAAATATCTTACTATGGTAAGACGTGTTATCCATTACAATAACGCTTCTTGGTAGAATGTTAGGAAGAAGTTGCTTTTCAAACCATTCCTGAAAACAGGTCGTATTCATTTCGTCATGGTAATCGGTTGTTTTTTTTGGACTGAAAAAAGCAAAAGAGTATCGTTTATGAATCCAGTTTCCCCTCCCGCATGTAAGATGATAAGACGTCCGCCTTTTCCACTTGGTTCTTTAAGTCCAACAGTTAAGCCCTTTTTTTTCGCGTCATAGCTGCTCTTAATGTTGTTAGCTTGCCACACCTTAAATGACAAACATTAAATTTTCAGTATATAGAAATGATAAATGATTACCAGGCGTCGGTAATAACCCCTTCGTAGTTTCCACAGTGAAACTACATACCTGCGGCGGACTCGCAGAGTTACTTCAGGTACTAACCTTGGGCATACCTTGGGTAACGGTTTTTTCAAATGTCTCTGTCGTTTAGAATGTCGCGGGTTCAAATCCCAGCCCCGACCAGGTAGAAATTTTACCATTTTATTATTTTATTAAACCTATTTTGTTGTGATAAAACATAATTATAATTATGACTGTGTACGTTATAACGTGTTTAAAGTTTTAATTTTCTAATGACAATGTTTCCTACTATACGTATTAAAACGTTTAGTCCGACGCCAGTAATCGAACCCGCGCTATTCCGTTTAACAAAAGCGTACACTATTACTACAATGCGGCAACGAAAGCAGTCGCCACCATCCGAACACAATGGTTTTAGGCTACGTTTAACATTGATTAATATATTGTATTATAATACCTTTGATACAGTATGTCCAGCGTTGCACCAAGTTTCGTCCAAGTAAACTATGTTTCTCTAGTCTTGGCGAAAGTGTTTAATTTTACGAAGGTACCTGTGTCTCCAAGCAAAAATGTCATGTATTTCAATCAGAATAGAATTTCGATTTTGCCTCTTGTAGGTGAAGCCAATGTCCTTCATTAAGCGGTGCAGTTGGTGTTTGCACATATTAGGTAAATTATCATCATCTTTAATTGATTCCAATATCTGCCCAACTGTTGGAGCCTCGTTTTTAGCGAAGAAATGATGAATCTTTCGAGCAATGACACTCTTTGTGAAGTCGTCATATTTCGCCAACAGAGTGTTCTTCCCTGCGGAACCTGGCCTCTTCTTGCACGGAGTAGAGACACCACTCATTTTTTGAAATTGAGACCGAGCTTTATGAACTGCTCTCCATGAGACACCTGTTTCAATTTAAATTGCAATATGTGGCCAGTTCAGCTAATTTAAATATATTTGTACGTCTTACCAGTTAAATCAGCAGTTTCTTTTAAAATAGTGACGACGCTTTCTTGGG